>NC_030416.2:35521567-35656567 GCF_001660625.3 Ictalurus punctatus
AATTTATTTCCTATCCATGACTTCATATTACAGAAAGCGATTTCAGAAAAATCCACAAACGAAAACACACAGGATTAGCTGTTCGATCACTGTCGGACAAAAGTAATGGCACCCTATAAAATGAGTAAGAGTCGGTGTCTGTCCATAGCTATGTTTACATCCGTGTATTTTTATGCGAATTTCGCAATACGCCGGATGGAAACGCCAGATGCGAATAAAATCTCCAAAACGCGCGTAAAAACCGCACGTGAGTCAACTGAGGCTTATGTATTTTTTATTCGATAAGAAGGCGTGCGAAGAAACTACGATGGAAACACTGAATAAAGTCCTCAGTGAGCATGGAAAGTGAAAAAAAAAAGTGCAGAGAGCGAGACGCTACGGTTTCCCCGCAAGTGACGATTTTGTCCTCTTGAACACACGGGAGGGAAACAGTGTTTTATTTGCTTTGACGGTGCTTTATATTATATCGGCATATTTTTCGCATACGATAAATTCGTAACTTGGATGGAAACAGCAGGTGGCTGATACGCTGCGGTGGCTGAGCTGCATTACTGGAAGGTTTAACACACACCGTGTTTAGGAGGCGCACTTTCACCTCTCTTTTAAGTCGCCGTTTTGTTGTTTTGCCGTTTTCAGGTCTGAGAGCTTTGCGGTTAATGGAGTTTTGTGGGCGTGGCTAAATATAGATCATCTGTGCTGTAAAGGCGCCTGGTAATTCACAGCCGATTTGCATTTATCAACATACCCACGAGTACGAAGGTAAACAGCAAAACATTTGTAAATCTAGAATTTAATTTCTAGAATCTTCATTTTTTTTTTTTCGGTTTAGTTTGACCTCTAAAGACATTCACATGTGATGTTACTGAAAGATTGAGAGAGGATGTTTTAAAATGCAAAACCTAGAGAAGCCCAGTCTTTTAGATGATTTAAATGTTCCCTCAAAACGTATTTCTTTAGAACAGCTTTTACTTGATGAAGTTTATTTATTTATTTACTTAACTATTTCATTATTATTATTGCTGTTGTTATCATTTTGAATTGCTGATGCATGTTTAAATACTTTGTTTTATGCTGTGCACTTCTGTTTCTGTTGTCCTTTCCCATATAAAGAGCCATGGGAGTCCTTTTTAAAGGCGCTATATGAAAGATATACTTTTATTATTATTATTGAAAGAGCAGTGTACAGGGGGATGTGTATAATAAATAATTACCAGATCCGGAATAGAACACTATACGTTGTGACTATTTCATGAAACAGAAAGCAATAAAACTCAGCTCTGAAATAACAAATAAACCCCCGAATGATGTAATTTAATTTAAAGATGGTGCATCAAAAGATTACAGTTGTTATTTGTAATATTTATGGATGCTCAGTATTGCATTATATACTGTAGTATTGCTGGCTTATATATTAGTTCTGATAGCGAACACAATCACATTACAGTTATTATAGGACTGTTGAATAAACAGGACTTTTCAGTAAAGAAAAACAATACATATAATAAGAACCAATGAGATGTAGTTACACTTATTGGTCTCTCATCTTGAGTCGGAAACTAATGCTAACATTTTAATTTAAGGTTTGAGAATAAACCACTTATAAGCAAGTGATTCATCGTTTTTGCTGGTAAGTAATGCTCAGTTCTCTAATAAAGTCTCAAATACCATCCATCCGTCCATCTTCTATACCGCTTTATCCTTTTCAGGGTCACGGGGGAACCTGGAGCCAATCCCAGGGAGCATGGGGTACGAGGCGGGGTACATCCTGGACAGGGTGCCAATTCATCGCAGGGCACAATCACATACACACTCACACACCCATTCATACACTACGGACACTTTAGACACACCAATCAGCTTACCTCGACCCTGGAGGTGTGAGGCGAACGTGCTACCCACTAAGCCACCGTGCGCCGTCAGTCTCAAATACATTTGATATAAATATTATACTACAGTGCTGTTGAAATTTGTTTTTGTTTCTATAACAGCAGCTCTGACATTAGTGCAGCTACAAATCGCAGGGTGATATTAATACGTTATTGTTTCTATAGTAACAATGTACACGCGGTCTTGTGTAGCGGGTGGACTGATGTTAATTTAACAGCTATGGGAGGAGTCTCCAGTGTCAGCGCTGGAGTGCAGGTAAATCTCTAACTGTAAATTTTCCCACATCGTCACGACAATCCTCGATTTTTGTCTTTTTGCCTTAAAGAGGGGGAAAGAGGAAAGGCTTATTTAAAATCAAATTTTAATTAGTAAACGACTTATTCCTCGCTTATAATGTAAATAGCTCATTACCAATCAAAAATATGTTAAACACTAGTAATGGATGTGTAAAGTGGTAATGTACAGTGTATATATATATATATATATATATATATATATATATATATATATATATATATATATATATATATATATATATATATATACTCTTTATTATGTTCCTGCCCAGAGAGCTAATTTGTCAACGCTTAAGAACATTTCTGTAGGTCTTTATCATTCGACATTATCGAACACTACTGTAGATATTCATCTAGATTTCATTCTCTCTGTGAAAAGCTCTTACTGCTACTGGGAGTGCAATAAAAGAGATCTACTGAAGGTCACTTTACTGTTCATATGAAGCCTGGAGATTTTCCAGCTCTCTGCTGTATAAATCAGCATGGCACACACACACACACACACACACACACACACACACACACACACACTGGACTGTGAAGGGAAATTCTCCAACATCTGCTCTGTAATGCAGGAGGAAGAGCTTTCTATATGAGATTTCCTTTTTCTGTCAGCGGGAGCTTTATAGTGATGGAGAGAAAAATATAAGATGATGTGTCGTTTAATCTGTTTACTATACAACAACAATCTCTCTCTCTCTCTCTCTCTCTCTCTCTCTCTCTCTCTCTCTCTCTCTCTCAGAAACACAAACACTCACCTGAATCTATACAGGCTTTCAAAATATATATATTTCATCGACTGTGTTATTTCTGTACAAGACTGCTCACAGAACTGATCATAGGCATGCTTGAACTGACTGAGTTTATAGTAAACAATGTGATATATATATATATATATATATATATATATATATATATATATATATATATATATATATATATATATATATATATATACACTCTTCATCTCCTTATCGTCCTGTGGTGTTCATTTAAAAACAATTTTTTTGCATGGTTTTTAGTGTAATGTTTTTTTAAAAAAGGGGTCAATCTCCAACCTCACAGATAAACTATTCATCCAACAGCCTCCGGCATTGCAGATGACGCCTCCCAGTTCTCCTGCTCCACTCACCCTGCCATCTGGCAGAAGATACCAGAGCATCTGTGCTACCACCACCACCACCAGACTCCAGTTTCTTCCCTGAGGCAGTTAAATTACTCAACACCCTGCTGCCTCCCAGTGCTCACCTGGAATAGTCAAACACCTAACCCAGTACGAATCAAACCCACTACACACCAGGACGAATGTAGGACGAATGATATTATAATGTATTGTAATATTGGTGAATGATTTACACTCAGATTCGAAGGTAAAACATCTTATTCAGGAGCAGCTTCAGATTTTAAAACATGAAATGTCTTGTAGTTTTAGATCTTAGAGAATACATCGAGAAAAAGAACACTCGTTAATTAAGATGAAGAGATTGCTTAGACAAATAGAACCTTTCAAAACCAAGCAGTATTTAAAGGGATAGTTCACCCAAAAATGAAAATTCTCCCATCTTTCACTCACCCAAATGTCGGCCCAAATCCGTACGCATTGCTTTCTTCTGCGGAACACAAAGGAAGATATTTTTGGTCAGTTTTGGTGCCCATTGACTTTTATTGTATGGACAGATAAAAAAAACTAAACAAAACACTGAGACATTTCTCAAAATATCTTCTTTTATGCTCCGCAGAAGAAAGAAAATCTTACAGTTTTGGGTGAGTAGATGATTTTTGGGTGCACTGTCCCTTTAAGCTGACAGAATAATAAGTTTCTCTCTGCATTTGGCCATTGTTAAAAAAATACTTTCTAATTGTTTCAGAGTTTCAATAATGTACATACGAAGCTGTAAAATGACAGTGTTTCAGGTTTGATGTTAAAACAAAGTCACCTTATGACTTACAAAAATATGATTGTAGAGAAATGTAGTGACGTTAGAAAGATGTTTCTTTTTAAATATACAGAATCAAAGTATAGACTTTGTTAAGAAAAACAATAATATAGTATATCTGTGGAAAAAAGGTTTTAGACAGAAAAACTCTTTCTTTCCTTCCTTCTGTTCTTTCTTTCTTTCTTTCTTTCTTTCTTTCTTTCTTTCTTTCTTTCTTTCTTTCTTTCTTTCTTTCTTTCCAAATGCCTTCCTTCCTTCCTTCCTTCCTTCCTTCCTTCCTTCCTTCCTTCCACCCTTTCTTCTTTCTTTCTTTCTTTCTTTCTTTCTTTCTTTCTTTCTTTCTTTCTTTCTTTCTTTCTTTCTTTCTTTCTTTCCAAATGCCTTCCTTCCTTCCTTCCTTCCTTCCTTCCTTCCTTCCTTCCTTCCTTCCACCCTTTCTTCTTTCTTTCTTTCTTTCTTTCTTTCTTTCTTTCTTTCTTTCTTTCTTTCTTTCTTTCTTTCTGAATGTCCTTCTGAATGAGGGCGGGAACAGAGTCATACTGCACCGAACCTGCATACTATTAAGGCTCTCCACCATGGCCGATCAGGAGGAATGATGACTGGAGATCTATCCATCTAACAGCATCCTTGTAAAAACAACTCAAAGAAAACAAGCTCTCTTATGTGTCATAAATTCTTTATTTTCAGAGAATATTTATGTTTTCACCAGTGTTTCCTGCATGGCTACTGAATCCACGGCAAAGCCCGAGTTTTTACAGTAAATTGATTGTGGTGAGATTAAAGTGTATCGGCAAGAAAGTGTTGTCCTCGCAGGCTGCATGTCAAAACCATCCAATTCTCAGGTTAAAGACACATCTTTACATTCTCTAAACGAATCGTTCTAAAAGACTCATGAACTTTAGGGGTTACTGGTTTGAATCAGTCCTGCGAATCCTTACTGAATCAGTGAATCAATCATTACTAATCCATCAGACCACTCATCTATAATAACAGTGCATTTATGGCCCATAACGTTGCTGGTTTTCTTTTAGACATTGTTACATTGATGCTGTTGGATGATATACGCGAGTTTGGTACAGTATGGCTTCATTCCTGCGCTGATTGTTAAACAAAACCTGGTTGCTCGGAGTGAGAACGTGCGATGTATCCGTTATCTGATTGGCTTGAGTAGACGGTAGGCGGAGTCCACCTATTTGTGGATTTGTGTGCACGCTTGATGATCCACAAATGCACAGGAAGCGATGCACAAATGAATGCCAGGCAGAGCTGTGTTTGTGACATAAAAAACACATTTGTAAAAAATGTCTTTGCAAATCTCATTTGATCTCGCTATTATTTGTGGATCGTAATCGATTTATTAATAATTATAAAACAATTCCAACCCCATATTAGATGGACTGGCATCCCATTCAGGATGTGTCCGTGTCTCACACCCAGTGTGTTCCTGGGATTCGCTCTGGATCCACCATGACCAGGATAAAGTTCTTACTAAAGGTAAATGAAGATGGATTTTTTTTTTATTGTAAGCAGAGACTTGTTTTAAAGCTTGGCGAAGGAACAGAGGATAAAACACATTTAACAAAACATTTAACTGCAGAGAACATTCTTAGACATGTGCTTTTTGGCCAGTGAAACGTGAGTGTAGGAAATTTCTACCTTCTTACTGCGTTATTTTTGTGTTTTTGAGCCAGACACTTCTTTTTGAGGCGTTTGTGGCCTCTTTGGCTTTCCACAATGCGGGGAGAATTCCCCCAGTGTTTAATCTCCACTTTACTCACTGATTCACAGCTGCTTCAGGATCACACACACACACACACACACACACGTTCCTTCACACTCCTTTCCGTGTGTGTGTGAGTGTGTGTGAAACTAGGAATATAGGAAGATAAAGAAAGGTGCAATGTTCAGTGCAGAATTTCTTATGGATTTAAAGCTTTATTTACATGAACTCACACACAGCTGGATAAAGAACTGCTTTTTCCCCTGTGTTTGTGCTTTTAAACCTGAGCATGAACAGAAGTGTGTTAGAGTTTTAGAGAGAAGAGCGGATTCAGGAGCAGGTGAGGATTTCCTTCTGCTTCTTATCTGACTGGCTTTATAAGGAAAAGCTATAAAGGTTAAGATGCTGATTTACTTCTTACAGTGTATATGACGTGATGTAGGTTCAGTGCTCTGATGTTCTGGTGTGTGTGTGTGGTTGCAGGTCTGAACCAGATGTGAATATGAACCAAACAGCTGGAGTAGCAAACCCATACAGGAGGAGAAGCTCCACAGGAGGGAAGGTGAGTGTATTATGGAGTGTGTATGCACTGTGCACACCGATGGATGCTGATTCGTAATGCTGTGTTCTTGTGGAAGCTGAATGTCTGTGTTACAAAGTGCCTGTGCTCCAAATACTGCATGAACAACCCCTGGACTCACCACACTTAGAGGATGTTCACCTGGCTTTTTTACTTCTGGGCAAATAAACAAATCACAGATATGACGCAAAAGTATTTTTGTTTAATAGCAGAACATTCTGGCTTCATAAAACTGACCTCAAGCGAATCTAACGACTTTATCGGAGGTTATTAAGGAACTGCTGAAGAGATGCGTATTCAGTACAGCATCTCAAGTTGTTGATGAGAAGAGGAACCGTCTCTCCTGCCAGAAAACCGAGCAACTTTTGTTCTCGGAGAGAAACCCGCCGCTTTTGCTTAAATAGTACGCAGTCCAATTTGCTACGTTGAAACTTTGTTCTTGACGTGAGGCTACGTCTGTTGTTTACAGTTTGAGGTTGGGTTTAGTTCTATTGCTGCGCTTTTGCACAATAATCTTTAAATCATGTGGAAATACGTTCACATAAACAGAACAGCGGTCTAGTGCATTACGTCACTGCTGTTTTGCATATCGTGACAGTTTATTATATATTTGGATAACCGGATGGAAAAAAAAAATCTGTTAAATTTGATTGTTACAGAACTGAATGAAGAATAATATATTTAATGCTGTTTTTGTTTTGGTGTTAATTTCAATAGATCATTTTATTGGTTTGTAGTTTTTCAGTTCATTAAATTAATTGAAATGAATTAAAAAGTCTGATATTAAGACAATTTTACAAAAGAAACTTTTACAAAAGAAACTCGGTTTCAGTTTTCGGTCAAGTACATCCTGAATATCCTCGAAGTGTGGAGATTCCATAAATTTTTACCAGGAGTTGTATAACTACTGCTCCACGGTCTGCACCTGTAACTACTGCTCCAAGTACCGTATCTGTAACTACTGCTCCAAGTACCGTATCTGTAACTACTGCTCCAAGTACCGTATCTGTAACTACTGCTCCACGCACCGTATCTGTAACTACTGCTCCAAGTACCGCATCTGTAACTACTGCTCCAAGTACCGTATCTGTAACGACTGCTCCAAGTACCGTATCTGTAACGACTGCTCCACGTACCGTATCTGTAACGACTGCTCCAAGTACCGTATCTGTAACGACTGCTCCACGTACCGTATCTGTAACTACTGCTCCAAGTACCGTATCTGTAACTACTGCTCCAAGTACCGTATCTGTAACTACTGCTCCAAGTACCGTATCTGTAACTACTGCTCCAAGTACCGTATCTGTAATGACTGCTCCAAGTACCGTATCTGTAACTACTGCTCCAAGTACCGTATCTGTAACTACTGCTCCACGTACCGTATCTGTAACTACTGCTCCACGGTCTGCACCTGTAACTACTGCTCCAAGTACTGTATCTGTAACTACTGCTCCAAGTACCGTATCTGTAATGACTGCTCCAAGTACCGTATCTGTAACTACTGCTCCAAGTACCGTATCTGTAACTACTGCTCCAAGTACCGTATCTGTAACTACTGCTCCAAGTACCGTATCTGTAATGACTGCTCCAAGTACCGTATCTGTAACTACTGCTCCAAGTACCGTATCTGTAACTACTGCTCCACGTACCGTATCTGTAACTACTGCTCCACGGTCTGCACCTGTAACTACTGCTCCAAGTACCGTATCTGTAACTACTGCTCCAAGTACCGTATCTGTAATGACTGCTCCAAGTACCGTATCTGTAACTACTGCTCCAAGTACCGTATCTGTAACTACCGCTCCACATACCGTATCTGTAACTACCGCTCCACGTACCGCATCTGTAACTACTGCTCCAAGTACCGTATCTGTAACTACCGCTCCACGTACCGTATCTGTAACGACTGCTCCACGTACCGTATCTGTAACTACTGCTCCAAGTACCGTATCTGTAACTACCGCTCCACGTACCGTATCTGTAACTACTGCTCCACGTAGCGTATCTGTAACTACTGCTCCACGTACCGTATCTGTAACTACTGCTCCAAGTACCGTATCTGTAACTACCGCTCCACGTACCGTATCTGTAACTACTGCTCCACGTACCGTATCTGTAACTACTGCTCCACGTACCGTATCTGTAACTACTGCTCCAAGTACCGTATCTGTAACTACCGCTCCACGTACCGTATCTGTAACTACCGCTCCACGTACCGTATCTGTAACTACCGCTCCACGTACCGTATCTGTAACTACCGCTCCAAGTACCGTATCTGTAACTACTGCTCCAAGTACCGTATCTGTAACTACTGCTCCAAGTACCGCATCTGTAACTACTGCTCCAAGTACCGTATCTGTAACTACTGCTCCACGTACCGTATCTGTAACTACTGCTCCACGTACCGTATCTGTAACTACCGCTCCACGTACCGTATCTGTAACTACTGCTCCACGTACCGTATCTGTAACTACCGCTCCACGTACTGTATCTGTAAGTACTGCTCCACGTACCGTATCTGTAACTACTGCTCCGAGTACCGTATCTGTAACTACTGCTCCGAGTACCGTATCTGTAACTACTGCTCCACGTACGTATCTGTAACTACTGCTCCAAGTACCGTATCTGTAACTACCGCTCCACGTACCGTATCTGTAACTACTGCTCCACGTACCGTATCTGTAACTACCGCTCCACGTACCGCATCTGTAACTACTGCTCCACGTACCGTATCTGTAACTACCGCTCCACGTACCGTATCTGTAACTACTGCTCCACGTACCGTATCTGTAACTACCGCTCCACGTACTGTATCTGTAAGTACTGCTCCACGTACCGTATCTGTAACTACCGCTCCACGTACCGTATCTGTAACTACCGCTCCACGTACCGTATCTGTAACTACTGCTCCAAGTACCGTATCTGTAACTACTGCTCCAAGTACCGTATCTGTAACTACTGCTCCAAGTACCGTATCTGTAACTACTGCTCCAAGTACCGCATCTGTAACTACTGCTCCAAGTACCGTATCTGTAACTACTGCTCCACGTAGCGTATCTGTAACGACTGCTCCAAGTACCGTATCTGTAACGACTGCTCCAAGTACCGTATCTGTAACTACTGCTCCACGTACCGTATCTGTAACTACTGCTCCACGTACCGTATCTGTAACTACTGCTCCACGTACCGTATCTGTAACTACTGCTCCAAGTACCGTATCTGTAACTACTGCTCCAAGTACCGTATCTGTAACGACTGCTCCACGTACCGTATCTGTAACTACTGCTCCAAGTACCGTATCTGTAACTACTGCTCCACGTACCGTATCTGTAACTACTGCTCCAAGTACCGTATCTGTAACTACTGCTCCAAGTACCGTATCTGTAACTACTGCTCCACGTACCGTATCTGTAACTACCGCTCCACGTACCGTATCTGTAACTACCGCTCCAAGTACCGTATCTGTAACTACCGCTCCACGTACCGTATCTGTAACTACCGCTCCAAGTACCGTATCTGTAACTACCGCTCCAAGTACCGTATCTGTAACTACCGCTCCACGTACCGTATCTGTAACTACCGCTCCACGTACCGTATCTGTAACTACCGCTCCACGTACCGTATCTGTAACTACCGCTCCACGTACCGTATCTGTAACGACCGCTCCAAGTACCGTATCTGTAACGACCGCTCCAAGTACCGTATCTGTAACTACTGCTCCACGTACCGTATCTGTAACTACCGCTCCACGTACTGTATCTGTAACTACCGCTCCACGTACCGTATCTGTAACGACTGCTCTAAGTACCGTATCTGTAACGACTGCTCCACGTACTGTATCTGTAACTACTGCTCCACGTAGCGTATCTGTAACTACTGCTCCAAGTACCGCATCTGTAACTACTGCTCCACGTACCGTATCTGTAACTACTGCTCCACGTACCGTATCTGTAACTACTGCTCCACGTACCGTATCTGTAACTACCGCTCCACGTACCGTATCTGTAACTACCGCTCCACGTACCGTATCTGTAACTACTGCTCCAAGTACCGCATCTGTAACTACTGCTCCACGTACCGTATCTGTAACTACTGCTCCAAGTACCGCATCTGTAACTACTGCTCCACGTACCGTATCTGTAACTACTGCTCCAAGTACCGCATCTGTAACTACTGCTCCACGTACGTATCTGTAACTACTGCTCCAAGTACCGTATCTGTAACTACTGCTCCACGTACCGTATCTGTAACGACTGCTCCACGTACCGTATCTGTAACTACTGCTCCAAGTACCGTATCTGTAACTACTGCTCCAAGTACCGTATCTGTAACTACTGCTCCACGTACCGTATCTGTAACTACTGCTCCACGTACCGTATCTGTAACTACCGCTCCAAGTACCGTATCTGTAACTACTGCTCCAAGTACCGTATCTGTAACTACCGCTCCACGTACCGTATCTGTAACTACCGCTCCACGTACCGTATCTGTAACTACCGCTCCACGTACCGTATCTGTAACTACCGCTCCACGTACCGTATCTGTAACGACTGCTCCAAGTACCGTATCTGTAACGACTGCTCCAAGTACCGTATCTGTAACTACTGCTCCACGTACCGTATCTGTAACTACTGCTCCACGTAGCGTATCTGTAACTACTGCTCCAAGTACCGCATCTGTAACTACTGCTCCACGTACCGTATCTGTAACTACTGCTCCAAGTACCGCATCTGTAACTACTGCTCCACGTACCGTATCTGTAACTACTGCTCCAAGTACCGCATCTGTAACTACTGCTCCACGTACGTATCTGTAACTACTGCTCCAAGTACCGTATCTGTAACTACTGCTCCACGTACCGTATCTGTAACTACTGCTCCAAGTACCGTATCTGTAACTACTGCTCCAAGTACCGTATCTGTAACTACTGCTCCACGTACCGTATCTGTAACTACTGCTCCACGTACCGTATCTGTAACTACTGCTCCACGTACTGTATCTGTAACTACTGCTCCAAGTACCGTATCTGTAACTACTGCTCCACGTACCGTATCTGTAACTACTGCTCCAAGTACCGTATCTGTAACTACCGCTCCACGTACCGTATCTGTAACTACTGCTCCAAGTACCGTATCTGTAACTACTGCTCCACGTACCGTATCTGTAACTACCGCTCCAAGTACCGTATCTGTAACTACTGCTCCACGTACCGTATCTGTAACTACTGCTCCAAGTACCGTATCTGTAACTACTGCTCCAAGTACCGTATCTGTAACTACCGCTCCACGTACTGTATCTGTAACGACTGCTCCACGTACTGTATCTGTAACTACTGCTCCACGTACCGTATCTGTAACTACTGCTCCAAGTACCGTATCTGTAACTACTGCTCCACGTACCGTATCTGTAACTACTGCTCTAAGTACCGTATCTGTAACTACTGCTCCAAGTACCGTATCTGTAACTACTGCTCTAAGTACCGTATCTGTAACTACTGCTCCACGTACCGTATCTGTAACTACTGCTCCAAGTACCGTATCTGTAACTACTGCTCTAAGTACCGTATCTGTAACTACTGCTCTAAGTACCGTATCTGTAACTACCGCTCCACGTACTGTATCTGTAACTACTGCTCCACGTACCGTATCTGTAACGACTGCTCCAAGTACCGTATCTGTAACGACTGCTCCAAGTACCGTATCTGTAACTACTGCTCCAAGTACCGTATCTGTAACTACTGCTCCACGTACCGTATCTGTAACTACTGCTCCACGTACCGTATCTGTAACTACTGCTCCAAGTACCGTATCTGTAACTACCGCTCCACGTACCGTATCTGTAACTACCGCTCCACGTAGCGTATCTGTAACGACTGCTCCAAGTACCGTATCTGTAACTACTGCTCCACGTACCGTATCTGTAGCTACTGCTCCAAGTACCGTATCTGTAACTACTGCTCCAAGTACCGTATCTGTAACTACTGCTCCAAGTACCGTATCTGTAACTACTGCTCCAAGTACCGTATCTGTAACTGCTGCTCCACGTACAGTATCTGTAACTACTGCTCCAAGTACCGTATCTGTAACTACTGCTCCAAGTACCGTATCTGTAACTGCTGCTCCACGTACAGTATCTGTAACTACTGCTCCAAGTACCGTATCTGTAACTACTGCTCCACGTACCGTATCTGTAACTACTGCTCCACGTACCGTGAGGTTTGTAGATAATTTGTGGAGACTGTCGAGGTTGTTGTAAAGTCACACGACAGAACTGCCTCATCATGTTGTCTTCTGTTATTATGACGTGCGGTCTCTGGAGAGTAAATTGGTAATGCTATATGGTTAGCCCTGTTAGCCGCACTCCCTCACCATCCCACCCCTCCTCTGGGCTCAAATGTCAAACTACACTCATGTAAAGACCTGTGTTCGGTTGTTGGAATCCAGTCTCTGATATCCTAGTCTCTACACTGTTCCATATATTTATGTAGAAGATGCACTTCATGTTCCTGTCTATATTTGCTGTGTGTGTGTGTGTAAGCTGTGTGTGTGTGTGTGTGTGAGCTGTGTGTGTGAGAGAGCTGTGTGTGTGTGAGAGAGCTGTGTGCGAGGTGTGTGTGTGTGTGCGCGAGGTGTGTGCGCGAGGTGTGTGTGAGCTGTGTGTGCAAGCTGTGTGTGTGTGAGCTGTGTGTGTGAGAGAGCTCTGTGTGTGTGAGAGAGCTGTGTGCGAGGTGTGTGTGTGTGTGCGTGAGGTGTGTGTGAGCTGTGCGTGTGAGAGCTCTGTGTGTGTGGTGTAGTTTTGTATTTGGACTTAAACCAGAAGTGGGCGTGGCCTAAACCAGAAGTGCTTTCTGAATGTCTGTATTTCTGTACTGATTTAATCTCCTTCCTGGTTCGAGCACCTAATTATGAAAAACCCACTACAAACTCGGGGGTCCGTCAGATTTAAACAGATTTTATTTTAGAAGCTGACGCACTCGGACCACTAGAGGTCTCTGTTGATATGTTCATGCGGATGTTTAACTTCTGCACACACCGAGTCTCCTGTGAACACGCTCCGTCCTGTTCGTCTTTCCTCTTCTACTCCTGTATACTGTGATGATCCGCATTCCTTTCAAGCTGCTCCTACTGTTGACCCGAAGCTCGTTTCTTTCATGCTAGCCGTAGGAGTTCTACGAATATTCATTTTTACTGCTTGTCCAATAATCCATAAAAGTATCATTCGATTACTCAACTTTTCCTTTAGCGAAAGCAATAACTGATTCAGAATGCTGCTGTTTGTAGACTGTTCATTTTAGTGCAGCTCGTGTCCGTCATCAGAGTCCTCCTCATGCCGTAATGAGCGGATGTGATGTCTGCAGCAGGATTTGGGAGATTTTGCAGCCATGTTGAACTCCAGCTTTAGTAGCATCTGAAAGTGAGTCCGTATCTGCGTCTTTGAACCGGCATACAGTGGCTGATCCGACTCTAATCTGACTAAACGGGATCGGATAGTGATACGCGACCCGCGGCTCAGGACGTGCACGGGCACACTCACGCTTCATACAGAAGTGACAGTGGTCCATTAAAGCAGAGGTTCTCAACCTTTTGTAACTAAAGCCCCCCCCCAATCCTCCCCTATCATGTGGCACCCCCCCCCAATCCTCCCCTATCATGTGGCACCCCCCCCAATCCTCCCCTATCATGTAGCACCCCCCCCCCCAATCCTCCCCTATCATGTGGCACCCCCCCCCCCAATCCTCCCCTATCATGTAGCACCCCCCCCAATCCTCCCCTATCATGTGGCACCCCCCCCCCCCCAACCCCGACGTCATCTGCTTTCCTTACTGTCTATCTTGCTGTTTATTTCCACCACAGCAACGATTACTAAATCTATTACTCGACTAGTCTGTGTATTATGTGCACTAGACTCTCCGTATGTGCGGATTATGCTCCGAGCGTCATATCTGTCGTGTGTTTAAAAACGTTCTTCCTTCTGACGGTCGTCACGCTTCCGGTCCACGTCCGATCACGCTCTGATAGAGGCAGGATTTGTGTCGGATGGACGGTTTTGATGGGTCAGGTGTATTTTTTTGAGCTGAGATCTGAAAACTAAGCATAACCAGAATCTGGTTCTGAGACTCAACGGAGCAGAGATGCTGGAGTAGTGTAGAACTTTCCTGACAAGGCTGTGAACATTTACCGAAAGTCTGTGCACATCATCTCTCACATGCAGACTCCCAGGAGCTTCGGTGTTTTTTAAAACGAGGAGAGTATTTGTGCTCTAATGATGGTGTGGTGCGTCATTTCACGCTCCTTCGGCAAGTGTACGACGTCCCTGACAGCAGATTGCATCATGATTACCGCGGATTTCATTGAGTGTGTAAAAACAGGAAGACGAACATTAATGCCTGGAGCTTTTGTTTCTCTTCGGTGACAGTAATGCGCTGTGGAGATGCAGAGCGTGAGCGGTGTGTGTGTGTGTGTGTGTGTGCGTGTGTGTGTGTTGGGGAGGCTGGGTATGTTTTAATGGGACAAGATAGGAATGTCTGACGGTTTAAACTGACGTTTCACAGATCCTCATTTTTTCTGTCCGGGTTTTCGGTTACAGGAATTGAGGCGTAGCGCAGCATTAATTAGCTGCATTGATATTTACGTCAGTGGAAGCTCCTCACGAGGACAAGACAAGACAGATGTCGGTGTGTGTATATAGTAGGATAATCATGCGTTTATATATAAAAGGCCTCAAGCGTCGATCTCCACTCAGTACATATTCATTAGTACAGTTCAGGTCATAAGTTTACATACGTCTTGCAGAATCTGCACAATGTTAATAATTAAAAATAGATAAATAACACGAATCCTGTTCACAAGTTTGCACCCCCCCCACCCCGGTTCTTAATGTATCGTGTCGCCTTCTTGATCATCAGTGAATGTTTGCACCTTTTGTAATAGTCGTGTACGAGTCCCTCGGTCGTCCTCAGAGTGAAAAGATGGATCTGAACGTCATACGGTCGCCGAAAAGAACTAAAGTATGCAGAAGATGCCGGAAAAACAAATAATGTGCAGGATTTTTCTGAAGAACAGTGGGCGGTGTAACTGCTCAGGACAAACAAGGAGCTCGGGACAAAACATAAACACAGTCGCTGATCATCCAGGTAACGACACACCGTATTAATAATCGAGCGTGTGTAAACTTTTGAACTGGTCTGTTTGTGCAAGTTCAGTTATTACGGACTAATACGTAAACATCTGTTATGTGAGATCGTTTATTCAGGGCGGGACTAAATAAAAAAACACACGGTGCAATTGTTTATGATCCCCTCTTATTTATTTTGAATTGTTAACCTTTTGCAGATTCTTGCAAGCCGTATGTGAACTTATGACCTCAACCGTATATAGCTCACTATTACAATAAGAAGCATAGATATCTCTGTGGAATGTACCGTATACGAATCCATTAATTACAGAACCTGCGTTAGCCAACAGGAAAGAAGTGTACACACTGAAGTGTGCCAGCTATCGATCACGTCCTCCATCATTATTATTCCTCCAGTCCACTGTAATCGACATTTATCAATCGATTCCCCACACTTGAGTGCATGTAGATGATAATTGATCTTTGAACTGTGTGTGTGTGTGTGTGTGTGTCTGGACGTATGCCCTACCGTCTACCTAATTAATACGTTTTAAATGTCTCCTATTCATTATCTAGATCTTTAACCACATGCGATCAGCTCATTTGGAGTGTAAGATGGATATACGGAGTCACCTGTAATCAATCTATCACCATGTACACACACACACTTTCACAAACTGATTCACACCTAGGGGCACTTTAGTAAGGCCTCTCCACCTTCCATGCTTGTGGGAGGAAGGAGGAAACCGGAGAACCCAGAGGAAACCCACAAGGACACAGCTAGAAACGGGCTGGTGTGATGAAGCTGTGAAGAGTTACTATTACCACCCCGGAGGTGATTATTTTCCAATAACTGCAGGTCCTGAAATGTTTTATCCCTTTAGCTTCTACGACACAGCCTGCCATGAAAGCACGACACGAAATACTGTTTATCTGTTTATAGCTACAGTTAATGTTACGAGACATCTGCAAGACAAGTTCTCACTCGTTATCACTTACGTTATAGCAATCGTTCCCAAAGCATGAACTACCCCGTACCGAAGACTTTCCTGCATCGGGATATGTACCGTTACTGTTACTGTTACAAAGCGCTGACACTGGGGCTCCTTCCACGAATGTTACATCAGTGAAAAATCTCATCAACTACACACATTTTTTGTTTTCTGTTTACAAGTCCCCACGAATGAGCTGTTACTATAGAAACGATAACGTATTAGAACGAGCGCATTGATTGATATAAACCTGTGATTCGCAGCTGCGCTACTGCTACCGTCAGAGCCGCCATTCTAGAAAATGAATCAACACCTTCTGGCCAATCAGAATCCGGAATTTCTATGAGTCGATAATAAACTCTTACCATTGGAATATGTGGTAAATAGGAGTGTTCTGTAGGGTGGAGATGGACATAATCGTTTGCTATAACTCAGTGCTTTACTGTGCAATAACTACAGGAACTACACTATTTAGCATGTCGGACTTTTTACTTGTTTCCAGCACCTTGAAAGAGGTGCACGGGTGTGTGTAAGCGCAGCGTCTGTCACCTTTCACTAAGCAGCGTTACACAGAGCTTTTCGACGGCTTCGTATCTGTCCTAGAAACAGCGTCGTAAATATGCTCTGAGGTGTTTTTTTTCTGCTGTAAAGCCACGCTGTAATAACTGAAGCGATATTCAGAGACGGTGGCGAGGCAGTGCTGGGTGTTTAAGGATGGGAGCCTTATACAGTAAAAACCTGACACGTGATTAAAACCGCTTGTTTTTCATAATAACAACTGCTAAATTTTTGTATCATGGTGGCCATGTCAGGCTTCAGGGTTTGTTATTTTCTCCCATTTGCCGTTGTTTTCACTCGTTGTTATTTTCTCCACATTTCCACCATTTTCCTTCTTGCACAGCACTTTAACCACTTCATTTCTCTGCCGTCTTTTTTGACACGAAATATTACAAAACACAACAGCGAGTAGTTTTTAAAAAAAAAAAATTTATTAAACCCTGCAGTATCAAATTATTTTAGTAGTTTTATTCTACAGATGAAACCTTATTACATCTAGCCTTATTGAGTGAAAATGCTCATAGCGCTGATTTCAATCCTACCGTGAATATTTCTCTTAAAATTAATTCAGTTAAAATGAAAATTGAATGCACATCTAGCACATGCAGGCAGCATTTTTAAAAGACCGGGTAAAGAAAATTCAATCAAATTTGATTCGCAAAGCATTACAGTGTGAATAGTGTGTGTGTGTGTGTGTGTGTGTGTGTGTGTGTGTGTGTGTGTGTGCGGGGGGTTGTTTGGTGGGTTTCCATGATGCTCTTTCCACCTCTAGGTCTGTTATCAGCTAAATCAAAACTGATTTGTTATGCTGTCGAGTGTAATGTGAGGCAGACACACAGCTATACGAACCTTCACACGACCTCGCTGCTCGTATCTGTTCTGCGTCTGCTGTGTGTTTGCGACTGTGTTTCCATTTCTCTCTCTCTTTCTCTCCCTCTCTCGCTCTCTCTCTCTCTCTCTCTCGCTCCAGCTCTCTCCTGCATCAGCTCCTGCAGACTGAAAAACAGAAAAGAAAAGAACAAATGCTGGACTTCATGCACTCATTTTTCACTTTGCACAGAAAGCAAGAGCAGGAGAAAATAATGAATCTGGGCTGGAAATAATGAGGCCTGCTGTTAGAGCCGAGCAATCAGATTAATATTTGCATGTGCTAGAGCGCAACACAGTAGACTGTCTTCTTAAAAAGATGATAATCAAAAGTTCATAACCTTTTGCTCAAAATGCCGATCAGGACAAACCCTGGACAATCCTGGAACCCGTGGAGAATAGAGCAGGTTCTGTAGGTTTTGTTTGGTCAAGCACAAGTGGACTGCATGTGTAATGGTTTAATCATACACCTCAGCACAGTGTACACCCACTGCTGTGTTCATTATCTAGAATAATTATATTTCATATTTCTGAAGATATCACGGTCAGCAGGTCAGCTATTCAAGTGATTTGTGAAAAACTCCACACTGAAGCAGATTAAATATGATATTATATTATATTGGTATTCCGCAGCTATCAATGTCTCATCTTGAAATAAAACACAGCTTGCCATGTTACAGAGAAACCGTACTATACTATAATATACTCTATCATACTATGCTATACTATACTATACACTATACTACACACTATATTATACTATACACTATACTATACTATACTCTATCATACTATACTATACTATACACTATATTACACTCTATCATACTATACTATACTATACACTATACTATACTATACACTATATTACACTCTATCATACTATACTATACTATACACTATACTACATTATACTGTACTATACACTATATTATACTATACACTATACTACACTATACTCTATCATACTATACTATACTATACACTATATTATAATATACCATACTATACACTATATTACACTCTATCATACTATACTATACTATACACTATACTACATTATACTGTACTATACTATACTCTATCATACTATACTATACACTATACTACATTATACTATACTATACACTATATTATACTATACACTATACTACACTATACTCTATCATACTATACTATACTATACACTATACTATACACTATATTATAATATACCATACTATACACTATACTATACTATACTCTATCATACTATACTATACTATACACTATACTATACACTATATTATAATATACCATACTATACACTATATTACACTCTATCATACTATACTATACTATACACTATACTACATTATACTGTACTATACTATACTCTATCATACTATACTATACTATACACTATACTATACTATACTCTATCATACTATACTATACACTATACTACATTATACTATACTATACACTATATTATACTATACACTATACTATAATATACTCTATCATACTATGCTATACTATACTATACACACTATTATACTATACACTATACTATACTCTATCATACTATGCTATACTATACACTATACTACATTATACTGTACTATACTATACTCTATCATACTATACTATACTATACACTATACTACACTCTATCATACTATACTATACTATACACTATACTACATTATACTGTACTATACTATACTCTATCATACTATACTATACTATACACTATACTACACTCTATCATACTATACTATACTATACACTATACTACATTATACTGTACTATACTATACTCTATCATACTATACTATACTATACACTATACTACATTATACTATACTATACACTATATTATACTATACACTATACTATAATATACTCTATCATACTATGCTATACTATACTATACACACTATTATACTATACACTATACTATACTCTATCATACTATGCTATACTATACACTATACTACACTATACACTATACTACATTATACTGTACTATACTATACTCTATCATACTATACTATACTATACACTATACTACATTATACTATACTATACACTATATTATACTATACACTATACTATAATATACTCTATCATACTATGCTATACTATACTATACACACTATTATACTATACACTATACTATACTCTATCATACTATGCTATAGGGGCGCATGGTGGCGGGTCGGGGGTTCGATTCCCACCGTGGCCCTGTGTGTATGGAGTTAGCATGTTCTCCCCGTGCTGCGGGGGTTTCCTCCGGTACTCCGGTTTCCTCCCCCAGTCCAAAGACATGCATGGTAGGCTGACTGGCGTGTCTAAAGTGTCCGTAGTATATGAATGGGTGTGTGAGTGTGTATGTGATTGTGCCCTGTCCAGGGTGAACCCCGCCTTGTGCCCGATGCTGCCTGGGATTGGCTCCAGGTTCCCCTGTGACCCTGAAGAAGGAGTAAGCGGTAGAAGATGGATACTATGTTATACTATACTATATTATACACTATACTATGCACTATATTATACTATACTACATTATACTATACACTATACTATACACTATACTACACTATAATATACACTATACTACACTATAATATACACTATACTACACTATAATATACACTATACTATACTATACACTATACTACATTATACGATACTACATTATACTACATTATACTATACACTATACTACACTATCATATACACTATACTATAATATACACTATACTATACTATACACTACACAATATACTGTATTACACTATACTGTACACTATACATGATATTATAATATACTATACAATATACTACATTATACTATACTATACACTATACACTATGCTGTTAGCTCCTATAAGCAAAATGTCTTTCCTCACTCACCAAAATTCCAGCAAATGAGAAATCCAGCCTAAGTGGATATCAGAACATTTACATTTACGGCATGTGGCAGACGCCCTTATCCAAAGTGATTTATATTTTATCTGATTGATACAAGTGAGCAGTTGAGGACTAAAGGACTTTTTTTCAGCAGGAGGGAGATTGTGAAACCCAACAGAAGAAGAAGCCTTTATTTGTCCCGTATACGTTACAGCACAGTGAAATTCTTTTCCTCGTATATCCCAGCTTGTTGGGAATTTGGGGTCAGGATGCAGGGTCAGCCATGATGCAGTGCCCCTGGAGCAGGGAGGGTTGGGGGCCTTGCTCAGGGGCCCAATGGTAGCAGCTTGGCAGTACTGGAGCTTGAACCCCCAACCTTCTGATCACTAACCCAGAGCCTTAACTGTTGAGACTGAGATTTAAAATAAAATTGACAAATGATATGGTGCAGTGTTCTGGGCATTGTATCAGTGCAATGTTTCACATTTAAAAACTTAGAAAAAATAATTTAAATAAATTAATAAATAAAGTCCCCCCCCCCCCCCCCCCCCCCCCCGTTTGCTTTTATAATGGGAAGAAAGTTAAGAAAGCACAAATAAATTATTTAAAAAAAAACCCAGTAGTGTTTTCTCTCCCCGTGTAACCCGTCTTGGTTCGCTGAGTATTTACTCACGCTTCAGCCGTGAGCAAACAGTCAGCTCTGAGCTCGGCAGGGCTGTATGTCTGTGCGCAGGTAGAATAATGAGTTTACACTAAACAAAATATTGTCTTGTGCCTCAGTCTCAGTCTGTGAGTGCTCACAGAAGTTTAGTGGAGCTGATATCAGGAACACTGTGTCAATGAAGCAAATGTAGCAGTGAAGCAAAGTAGATCCCAACAGAGCTGCCTGTAATTGCTTTTGGGTTTTGTGTCAGGAGTCCTTTAAGTTTGAAAGAAACATTGCATTGAAGACTTGGGTAAATATAATGAGCTTTATGTGCATTACGAGCATCTTTAGGGGCGTATACTTTAGGTGCACAATAGCAAGTGACAAACTGACAGCATGACATTTAACTCTTTTTAATTTTTTTTAAATTTTTTTATTTTTATTATTCTTTTTTTTTTTACCAGAGGCCAAAAAAACCGAACTTGCACCTGTTTTGGGTGTGCCCATGTTCAGCATTGAATTTATTTGTGATGTCACAGTAGTGCTTAATGGCTCAGGCGTTTAGAAATTTGCAGTTTTTTTTTTTTTTTACCTAGCCTACTAGGTTCTGTTATTTTTATAATTGTATTGTGGCAGTTGTATGCAGTGTTTTACTATCAAAAACCTTTAGCCCTGTTTACACTAGTGGGTTTTCGTTTTAAAATGAAAATGATCCTCGTCCACACTGGCGTTTCCGCTGTTTCAGAAACGATCTCCATCCACACGACGTGACCGAAAAATGCGTGTCACATGACCATTCATGCACACTGGCCATGCGCATACAAGTGTAAATGGGAAGTTGGTTGCTAGTCCAAACCGGCTTTCCGTCTAGGGCTTACGCCGCTCGAAATGAGATTTGTTGGCGATCGCTCTAATCGTAGCTTGTCACTTGCGCGTGTAGCAGCTGCAGTATTATAAAATACAGAATTGAACTGCACACTGGCTGATAAGAATGACGACAAAGCCAGCAAAGCTTCCGGTTCAGTCTCCGTGTTGTTGTGTATACGGTGAAGGTAGCATAACGGTCATATAGTAGCGGCTTGACGAATCAGGGAAGGATACACGATGATCCAGAAGACCCGATCAGGGGGCGAATGTGGGCGAAGCCACACCTTCGTTTTCAAAAGTCTTCGTTTTGGTCTGTTTACAATGAAACGTGAGCCCGGAGTTTTCAAACTAAAACGGGGTCTCCGGCGTTTCCGAAAGTCTCCGTTTCCGAGGGTCGAAAACGCCGGAGTAGTGTAAACGAAAACGCACTAGTGTAAACAGGGCCTTAGTTGTGCTGTCTGTTTTATCTCCGTACCACTGTTATTGTGGAGACGTGTGCATCGTTTGTCCAGCAGAAGGCTCACACCCCTCCCTTCTGCAGTCGCTCTGCTCACCAGAAGCTAAACAGAGTCACGATACGCTACACACAGAAACCCAACAGTGTCCTGCCTCATCTTATAACAGACTCGCAGCGATAAAATAATTCCGCTGACAGAATGGCACGCCACTGTACCGTGAGAAAGTGTTAAATTCCACAATTCTATGCAAATTAGATATGATTCGGTAAAGGAACAATTCCAAACGTTTGGCTCGAATGATTCCTCAGACCAGCTGAATGGCGAGTGTGGTCTGACGTTTCTTCAGTTCCACACTCTCTTTAGTTCCTAATTCCCATTTACTGTTTGGAAGAAAAACTTATAACCGTGCTTTCGTGTGATCTTGTCGTATACGACCTACCGTTAAATGTATGTAGAGGTATTACGAAGAAAAATAAAGCATGGAAGGAAGTAGCTCAGCTTGTAGCATGCACGTAGTTAGTAGCTAAAGCTTTGCTAGTACGAAAGCTAGCATGAACATCAACAAATCAACAAACTAGCTGATTGTTTTATTTGTGTTCATATTTGTGTATTTTTGTTGAACTCTTTAGCTTTAATCTATAAATTTTGACGACTACCATTTCTCATTGGAACTTTAAAAATAAAAAGATTAGACAGTACACGCCCACAAGAGACGAAGGATAAGTGGTACAAGCAGCAACCTGTCGCCTGCTGGGGTACGACACCAAGGTGCTGCGGAGTTACTATGTTTTCTAGGTTGTGTAACAAGTTGAGCTTTAGAATTGGAGTCTAATCCGCTGTTGTTTGAGATTCAGACCATGTGACCCACAGAAGTGTGAAAGTGTGTAGTGAGGGATTTAAAAGCATTACAGCCCCTCCTACGGTTTGACAGAAATTCAGATGATTATTAGACTTTAGCAGAGGGCAAGACCCCCTGAATCTTTTTAACTCTGGACTTAAAACTTCCACAAAATACTGTACCAATTAGCAGAGAAATGAGAGCAAGAGAGAACGAGACACAGAGAGAGAGAGAGGGAAAGAGAGAGAGGGAAAGAGAGAGATCATCGCGCTTTCTGTAGAAGTTTAATGGTGATTTTCCTCAGTGATGCTCATTATCCCATCACTTACTCATAACACTGAGTGGATTGTGTTTCATAGCCCGACCTGTGTGCTCTGAATGTTGACGCTGTAGAAGATGATGATGATGATGATGATGATGATGAGAGACAGATTGAGGAATCAGGGATTGACATTATGGAAATGTAATGTTTCTGAATAAGGGACTGTTATTGAGTGAAATCTGCAGGACTGTCACTCAGATGGAACAGCAGAAGATGGAGAGGAAATAATTTAAATATCAGATGTGCCTCCAAGCTAAACGTTTATGACCCCACCGTGAGGAGAGTGTGTAGAGTCGTACACAGAGGCATATTTTCTCCCAGCATCTGTGTACAACTGAATAAAATTGAGTGACTCAGCACACTCAGACGAGAGCACTGACTCATCACATCTGTTATAAAAGCCTATGGGTACAATGTTGCCAATGCAAAAATATCACTATACTATACAATAAAACATGACATTGATTGGAGTTTTATTCCTCTTATACCACAATCTGCCAATGCTAACATTAAATCTTTTATAAACATCAGAATTTCCATCCATATAAAGTTATATTTCATGTTGTAGAATGTTTGCAGATCAACTAAAGGTCTGTTCTCACATACTGTAGATTGTAGCAGCGATACACAGTCGTTAACTCACCAGCATCTCAATTTTCTCTAAGTTGATCGGACAAAAACTCAAATTCAGCTTGGCGAGTTACAGAGAAACTGTAAAGCGTAAAATCCTCTGTCCTGAAAACGTCTGAAAACTTAAAGTTACAGCTTTACTTCGGACCGTTACAGAGCGCCGACACTGGAGACTCCTTCCGTAAACATTTCCGTACAGAAAACATCACCGTATCAACGGTTACACGTTTTCAATCTGCTTATGTGAAGCGTCCAGCATATAAGCCTCCGTGTACATATTACTGGTGTATTGATATAAACCTGTGATTAGCATCTGCAACACCTTTATCAACACCTTCTGACCAACCAGAATTCAACAGGGTATCGGCCATGTTGTATCTGCTATGCCCAACGCTTATGTAATGGCTCTAATAGATTTTCCCTCTTTTCTCAGCTTCGAAATGGCTTGCTTTTCTCCCATAGACAGCTCTCTGGTCTTCATGTCGGTTTATCCTTTTTAACAACCAATGCAGTCTTCACAGGTGAAACCCCGTGCTCAAACCACACTGTAAAACCGGATTGTTCATTTAACTAAAAAAAAAAATTGAAGAAACTGATTATCTAAAAATCTTCACGTTGATGAATCAATTTCTTTAAGCCAAATACATTTAAATATAACAAGTTTGAGTTACGTTTTCGATATATTTAAGCGTATTTGGCTTAAAGAAATTGATTTACCAGCTTAAAATTTTTGAGGAAATTAGTTTCCTCAAATTTTTCGAAGTTAAATGAACTTATCCGGTTTCACAGTAGACATTCAGGGGTATTAATTCTTTAAACAATCGATTTAACAGAGCACACCTGGGCAACAAGAAACACCTATCAGTCACGTGTTCTAATAATTTTGATCACTTGAAAAAAACGAGTGGTTCAAACAAAAGATGCCACGTTCTAAGTTAACACATCTACATGTAAGCAGGAAATAAAAGCTGAAATTCTGATCTATCGTCTCAGTCATTTTTTGATCTCAAACTCAGATGTCTTGTGGATAAAAATGTCATAAAATAAACATGAGGGAGACCTAGTATCCAGTGAAGGCGAGAAGAAGAAAAGACGGGCACCAAGACACACAGAAGCGGTATTAGGCGGATATTGACAAATTGGATTTACACTTTAAAGATCTTTAAGAGTACTACACTATGGTTTACTAGTCGAAGAGTCAAAAAGAAGTATAAGAGCTGAGGAGCGCTAACAATCACACACACTCTCGCACAGTCAAGGGCGGGCATGTAGACCTAACACACACACACATAACATTATAACTTCATAAGAATAATAAAAAGGAGTATTAAGATATCATAAGGGTAATATCTTATAATAATAGAAAACTCTTTATAAAATACAGAATAGTAGGATATGTAGGACATTATGAAGTAGGAAGTACAGTAAACCGTTTTTTCAAGCAGTATAACTATATATAAAATGGAGATATAGAGCAAATATGAAAATAAATTATAAACTAGCAATACAGGAAAATGTAACTTACTCATAATTCAGATGGTGAAGATTCTTGTCTCGCAAGGAAGGCCTTCATTTTAAGAGAAAACCATGAGGAGCCATTTATAAGGGTAGCTGAGTCAAGCTGCCCCCCCCGCGAGATAATAGTAAGACCAAGGTCACGCTAGATTGTTTTGTCTCTCCACTTTTGATTCTATGTGTGATTTGAAAAGCCCTGGTTTTGATTCTATGTGTAAGTTGAAAAGCCCTGTTTTTTGAGCTAATGGTAAGTGGAATAACCCCCTTTTTTTTAGAACATAATAGTAAGGTAGATGAGCTCTTTTTTAACCCTATTGGTATTGATATCATAGTCTTTTTGAAACATATGGGTTATTTACTGTGTAAATGCAGTATAAATACTGGAGCTTAAGCTCAGGGTATCAGATCACTTCTGAGAATTCTCATCGGTGCGGATCTCGTGTGATGGAACGGAACAATAAATCTGGACCCTTGCTTCTTCTCACTCACGGCTGGTGTCTTTTTTTCTATCTCCAACTGGGTTCAGAGGTAGATGTGAGTATTGGCTTCTATGTTGAATTTTAAGTGTTTTTGGGTAATAGGCTAAATTTGAGCCAGCATGCTCCAGTGGATAGAAAAGCAAAATATTTGGTCTTGTCGTTACAATACTTTCGGGGTGGTATAACCTAATGTCTGGTTTGTTATCACGCTTAGAAAGGAACACGTCATTACGGACACAGAGTGATTTCTGAAGTTATATACAGCAGTTTAAGATGAACTTTACTGTTGCGCAAACTTTTGCTCTTGGAACTTCTTGTATAGACTTTAAAAGCACGGTGCGACACTTTACAAACCGCGCTCTAATTAGTAAATGCATTACCTCAAAAAGGTGCGGGTACGGGATATGAAGTACGATTGTCTGCGATTTTATTTCCTCTAAAAGGCTTTTCCAAAAAATTGAAAGGATTAATCTAACCCACCTGATGGAGCCAAGCGAAATGTTCAGCTGTTCAAAAACGCTTCTGAATATCTGAGCCAGAGATGAAAAATTACGACTAGCCCTGCACTCAGGTAGAGTAAAGCTCCAAGAGGTGCATTTAGCAAATTCATAAAGTTGAAAAAGTCAGCTTTCTTGATGTCACGCTCGTCTACTGTGTGACAGTTATACGAACAGGAAGCTGGTCCTCGATCTGAGACGTGATAAATGTGCACCCCTGAGCAGAGCTGCTCACCTGACACGCACAATTAATTACACGCTTTCAGAGAAGACGATGTTTTGTTTTGTTTGATTTTACACGACACTAGTGGGACCTTAAACGTGATGTATGTCCTGTGATTTACTGTACTGCTGGGAATATTTCCTCATTTTATGTAGTGTATAATCAACTAGAAACCAAATAATCCTCCAGAAATTCAGCACCACAGAGTGTGTGTGTATATGTGTGTGTGTGTGTGTGTGTGTGTATATATATATATATATTCATATTGAAACGCTTATTCATTCCCAACACAGCAGGAAGAACTCAGTGACATTTAATTTAGTACCCGAGTGACAGTGAAACACTCTGACTGATCGATATCATCTCGTTTGTAAAAGGTTTGACAGTGTGCTTGCAGGGAAAGACATATTTCAGCTCCTCCCCTGATATTTTCCACCAAAAGGTCAATGTGTCACTTTATCAAACATTAGAGCGCCGTGTGACTGCTAACCTGCGCCAAACTGAAGATCTCTTGGCTTCCTTACTTACTTGTTGCTAGCAACTGAATTCGAGGTTAAAGTGACATGCTAACTTTCTCAGGAGTTTATACTTTGGCCATGAGTGGAAGGATCTTCTAGTGTATTTTTGCCTCTCTCTCTCTCTCTCTCTGTCTCTCTCTCTCTCTCTCTCTCATATATATATATATATATATATATATATATATATATATATATATATATATATATATATATATATATATAAAAATCTGACCTCGAATATAAGGAAGTCACAATGAGACGTGGTCATTATGGCTAATAGGGTGTGAAATGACTCATTAGCTCTTTTATTGGCTATTGCGTGGTGCCGCTAGTTTTCAATGGCAAATTGGTTTGCGGTGATGACATCTCACTAATGGCTAACTCTAAAGCAAAGTTAATGTAGTGTCGTACAGAGCTCGTCTCATGAATCCAAATGAAACAGAGAATGAGTCAGGAGAGAAAAAATGGCCTACAAGTTCAAACAATGGGATTGCCGGGTAATGAATTGTAGTTTAAAGATTTTATGGCTTCTGTACTGACAAAACTAATGATGAAGCATTTCTACAGAATAGAGTCGACCCTCCTTGCTTGTTACCTTCTGCAAGTTGTAGTCTAGAGATACAAAGTGTTATTCTTTATGTAATTTAATCAGAACCCTGAAGAAATACAAGAGAATCAAAAGAAAATCCCTTTCAAACGCATTGGGAAAAAAATAACCCCGAGTCGGATTTGAGTTTATATAGGCAAGGATGAACTCATTTCAAACGTTCCTTTTCCTTTTGTGGTACAGAGAGATCGAATGGATGCAGATGAATCTTTCTAGCTTGGGATGCGCTCAGTTTATTGATTTTCTTTTTTCACAACAATTGTAGTCAGCCGCTAGGTTAAATGGAGAACATAGCAGGAACAGTCGATAGCGGTCATAGCATAGCAATGACTGTTTGCTTGGAAAAGCCAAATAATATTTTATTTCTTAAACTTTCATGGAGTGATACCTTGCCAAGGCTTGTGTACTATGGTGACTCTCAATGCTGCTGGAGTTGGGTTACTTTTGGTATACAGATATTAGCAGAGCAAACAGACAAACAGTCACATAAATAGTTTCCTACCTGGATTAGGGTTTCTAGGAACAATACCTGGAGCCAGGCCTGGGGCTTGTGTGCTTGGTGACAGGGACACTCGCATAACCCACTCGGGCTCAGTGATGTGTAATGGCGATGTAGAGACATCTTGTCTTTTCGCCACCTACAAGATGAAGGCTGGGGGGTCAGATGCAATGCCAGTAGGGTGACAGGCATGCTACGGACAATCTTAGAAAGACTACATCTTTGCAAAGAAACTGGTTTTGGGAATGTGGAATGTCACCTCACTGATGGGGAAAGATCCTGAGGTAATGTGTGAGATGGAAAGGTATGGAAGGACCACTTTGAGGAACACCTTAACCCAGTGGACATGTCCTCCCTTCAGGAGGCAGTACCAGAAAGCTCTGGTGTTTTGGAGTCCATTTCGTCAATGTCGCATGGAGATCTGCGGCATTGGACTGGTAAACTGGGATGGTGGTCACTATTTTCATAAAGGACCAGAGTGTGTATTCCAATTATAGGAGATTCACACTCTTCAGCCTCCCGGGAGACGTGTATGCCAGGGTTCTAGAAAAGTGACTCCATTTGATAGTTAAACCGACGATTCAGGAGGAACTTTTGCCGGAGCTGTGGGACATTTGACCAGCTCTTTTACTCTTGCACAGCTTTGTGAGGGGTCATGGGAGTATGCTAATCCAATCTAAATGTCTTTTGTTGATATGGAGACGGCTTACTGTATAATTGTGTGCCTGGACGTTTGTTGTGGGAGACACTGCAGGAGTATGGGGGTATCTGAGATGTTACTTTGTACTATATGATCTGATCTCTATATGAGTGCAGTCAGAGTTGGGTCTTCATTCTTGGCAGCAATTCAAAATTGTTTGTTGCTATAAATGTGAAGATATCAAGATGCAGCCAAGGTTGGAGAGGTATACAGTATGGGAAGCTAGAAGTAGCATCCTTGTTAATTGCAGATGATATTGTTCTCTTAGCACCATCCAGAGTGGACCTTTGGAAATGTTTTGCTGTTGAGTGTGAAGCTGCTGGGATGAAAATCAGCACCTCCAATTCTGAGCCGAAGGTTCTCTCATGGAAAAGAGTGGGATGCTCCCTTCAGATGAGGGGATAGACCTTGGCTGTGGCAGAGAAGTTTAAGTATCTTGGTATCCTTTTCATAAGATGGTGGTAGTGGTCTGTGGTGGTGAAGCAGGAGCTCGGTTTTCAGACACATTTCTCGGTTTACTGATCTACTGTATGGTCATGATTTGTGGGTAATGTTGAATGGAATAAGGTTGCAAGTACAGATGATAGAAAAGAAGTTCCTCTGCCGGGTGATAGGGATCTGCGTGAGTCTTTTAGAGAAGCCAGTGGAGGTCGTTTAGGTACCTTACAAGGATGCCCTCTGGTTGGCTTCCAGTGCAGCTTCAGGCCAGTCCCACTGGATGGAGACCCTGGAGCAGACTTGAGACCTGCTGGACAGCTTACAATCTCACAATTGATATGGGAATGTCTTGGGATCGGCCAAGAAGTGGATCTGCATTGATCTGTGGCTGGGGATATAGACGTCTGGACTAACCTACTCAGTCTGTTGTCCCCATTTGGACAAATAAACTATTTCTTCCATCACAAGCTTTAATCTATAGACCGCTGGTTCTTAATGGGTAAAGTATATCAATTTTGATTTTAAACTTTGTTCATTTTTCACGCTCGTTCTCTCCTATGAACTGGGGAAACATGGTTCAATAATAAAATACATGGCATGCGAATGGAAGGTAAAGGACCAGCTCTTTCTGAGAGGTTTGCAGTCTATACCACACGATACTAAACGATTCTGGTGGCGTTGTCAGGTGTCTTGTTTGTGTGTCTTTTATCCGTTTTTTTCTTCTTCTTCAGTCAGAGCTGATTTCTCTCTGAACTGTGTGTTAAATCACTGCATCAGCTGCTATGCTAATCAGCCTGATGACCTTCTTGTCTTCGGACACGCTGTCACAGTGTGTTCAGGATGCTTGTGTCAGCACTTTGTGTTCTGTGTGTAATGCCAGCTCTGTTGCTGTCCTGAATAAAATGCACAATGTTATTGCCTTTAATAACATACCTAGGAACGATATGAAAAGCATGACGGTCTTGTCAAAATTGTAGCAAAAAAAGTAACATAAAAAACACAGTTTATTTATTTACTTTATTCCAGATTATTCCACAGTGCTGTCATATTCTCAATTCTGATTGGTCAGAAGGAGTCCATTCATTTTCTTTAAGATGTTACAGCTCTGACAGTCGTGCCGACTTTAATTCAAAATCACATGCTTATATTAATCCACTCTTTCTAATTCACTTTTAAAAAGATAGTTGATATGAAGGTTATTTAACATTCACGGAAGAAGTCTCACGTGTCAGTTCTGTAATGGTCAGAGAGAAATACAGGCTGGTGAGGGAACGACTGTTTATAGCTACTATAACATAAGTGAGAACGGGAAGTCACTTGTTTTGCAGATGTTCTGCAACGGTAGATGTAACTTTAACTGGATAAAAAGTACAACATTCTTTAATAAATAAACAAACTGTAATCGTTCGGAAAATTTCTGCGGTATAAGGGGAATAAAACACTTTGGGACATGCTAGTTTAGTAAAACAATCAACTCCTTCACACCACCTCATTGTTCCTTTGTTATTTTCCTATAACAACATGACAGAGTGTTTAATTCCTTACTTAACGCCAGACTAATTAAAGCTTCTCTGAAACTCTGAGTCGAAGGGGCTACGTTGCAAAAGTTTTGCATTCTTTGTCATGGCTCTTTTTGAATACATTTTTTTTGAGGTGCCACATTTTTTAGCCATTTTTTTAGCTGTAACTAATATCAGTGCTTACTTAAAATGGTTTAAATACTTAAAATGGTTTATTTTGCCGCTGAACTGTGTTACTCAAATAATTTGTACTGTGGAAATGTAGCTTTGCTCCATAATCGTGTGTATTCCTGGCTCATTTCAAATTGTTGTATCGGCTATGCACAACGCTTATGTAATGGCTCTGATAGATTTCCCCATCTTTTCTCAGCTTCAAAATGGCTTGCTTTTCTCCCATAGACAGCTCTCTGGTCTTCATGTCGGTTTATCCTTTTTAACAACCAATGCAGTCTTCACAGGTGAAACCCCGTGCTCAAACCAAGAGTAGACATTCAGAGCTATTAATTCTGTAAACAACCAGTTTAACAGAGCACACCTGGGCAGCAAGAAACTCTTTAGAGAGAACTGCGCTGTGGTTACAGTAGAGCATGAAGTCAGAGGAAAACGTATATATACAGTATCTCACAAAAGTGAGTACACACCTCACATTTGTGTAAATATTTGATGATATCTTTTCATGTGACGACACTGAAGAAATGACACTGTGCTACAATGTAAAGTAGTGAGTGTACAGCTTGTGTAACAGTGTACATTTGCTGTCCATCAAAATAACTCAACACTCAGACATTAACGTCTAAACCGCTGGCAACAAAAGTGAGTACACCCCTAAGTGAAAATGTCCAAATTGGGCCCAAAGTGTCAGTATTTTGTGTGAACACCATTATTTTCCAGCACTGCCTAAACCCTCTTGGGCATGGAGTTCACCAGAGCTTCACAGGTTCCACTGGAGTCCTCTTCCACTCCTCCATGACGACATCACGGAGCTGGTGGATGTTAGAGACCTTGTGCTCCTCCACCTTCTGTTTGAGGATGCCCCACCAATGCTCAATAGGGTTTAGGTCTGTATATGTGTATATATATATATATATATATATATATATCTGGATTAGTTATGGAAAGTGGAAATGTGTGATGTGGGGGCTGCAGTGGATTTCATGGCTGGGTTTGCTGGTATTATTCCACCAAGGCCCTGCTATCGGGGAGAGAAACAAGACTTACCCCCTGGTTTATGGAAGTGCTCTGCTTCTGGCTTCTTTCCTTCTCCTCAAAGTGCTTGGCTCTTATTTTATTCCTCAGCCAAGGAGGTTTTGCGGCACTCATCAATGATTTCCAGCTGTGGGTGATTTGGACTCGGCTCTTCCCTCAGTATAGGGTTAGAATTGTTTCATGTTTCTGAATAAATAGACTACGATCCACAAAACTGTAGCGAGATTCCCAAATATATGTTAGGCGTTTCATGAAAAAAATATTCAATTCACAAATAAATCAAACGAGATTTGCGAATAAAAATTTTTTTTTTTGTACACAACTATGTCACGAACACAACTGTGAATTTGTGGATCGCTGCACGCGTTTGTGTGTTTTGAAACGTTTCTAGCGTCACGACTGCACACAGATCCACGAATAGGTGCAGAGCCACGTTATATTTCGACGTGAATTCGATTCAATTTTGTGCAGCTTGTGGATCTCGTTCAATTCATTCGTGAATTTGTTTCACTTTTGTGAATCTCACTACATTTCTTTTACGGATCGTAATCGTATTTATTTGGAAATATGAAACGATTCTAACCCCGTACCTCTGAGACACTCATCGATTTCATATCAGCGGTGTTCAGTTTCCATCCCTCTTACGGCGGTCGAGGCTCAAGGGCCCAAGAGTGACGGCTTGGTGGTGCTGGGATTTGAACTCGTAACCTTCTGATTAGAAGCCAAACACTTTAACCACTGTGCGATGAGGAGGAGGGAGGGGCCAGGCTGTGAGGATGCACGCCTGGCACTTTTTAAGAGTTGTCTAATCATTGGGAGGGAGTGATACAGGAGTAGAGATAGAGATTGATGGATGGATGCACGTGCGCGTTTTGTGTAGTTATTATATGCGTGTGTTTTACTTTATGTTGAAACGTGTTACACACTGCTCCCCGACTGATCCCCTGCAGCCCTTCAGGATGTGACGTGAAGTGTTGTGGTGTTTGTGTGGTGCTGGATGGTGTTCCTCCTCCTCACTCCTCTGGGTTCTGCTGTCGCAGTCTGTGTTCGTGATAGAACAGATGGACAGCCAGAGATACTGAAAGGACACTTTGAGTGGGTCTTATACGAGTCAAACGTTTTTATTTAGTTAAACGGTGTTTAAATGTGTTCAACAGCCGTGATTCCACTCTCAGGGTCACCTTTGGCTTTGAGCGCTGTAGACGGAAAAGATGCGGCTCTCGAGACGGCATAGTGAGCGGAGCTTTTACGGCCTGGAGGGCTTTACAGTTGTGACTGTATATCTAAAGTAAACACTTCCAACGGCGTAGTGCTGTTCTACGCAATCGCATATTTCAAGAATAAAGCTTGAAAACAAACATAGAGCGAAGATAAGCCTTCACTTTATAATTCCATTCCATGGTTCACAGAGAAGAAAACGCGGAGTTCGAAGGCTCGTCGTCCCAGAATGTTTTCCTCACGCACTGCAGTAAGAGCAAAGTGGTGCGCACATGAATAAAAGTCAGATGAATAAAAATGCACAAGGAAATATCTCATGCTAAACAGTCAACCGTTCAGGTTTGTGAATACGTGTTTGAATGCAGATCAGGCATGCACCGTAACGTTGACGTGCCGTATACAGATCTACAGAGAGGTCATCTGTCGTTTCAAAGTTTCCTCAATCGTGTGCCGTGTGTTAGAGGTCATTTGAGATTACGTACCTGAATACTCCGATCACATGACTGTTAGAAAAGTCATCCGATGAAAGACTTTCGAGATGCTACACTGACACTTCTCTCAGCTTTCTTTCATTCGTCTGTGTCTGTAATTATGTCATGTTTGTGAAGAGTGTCTGATCTGATGTGAAGCTGGGAAAGAAAGCCATCAATTTGAGATAAAGTGTCCCTTAGATCAGACATCGGATCATTGGATATTTTATTAGCACAAGCGTCTTTATTATTCTTAGTCTTCATACCGCAAAATGTTCAAAAAATCTGATTGGTCCCAAGGTGCGTGTTCATTTTCCATAACAGCGTGGGCTCAGACAGTAGTCCCAGCTGTTAAATAAATCAAATGATAGGTTTAGGTTAATCCGCTCGTTCTACAGCGTTATCGTTTCTATAGTAACGGCTCTTTCACAGGGTCTTGTACGGCAGACGGTCCACAGAACTTCAATTCGATTCAATTTTATTTGAGTAGCACTTTTAAGAGCGGACGTTGTCTCAGAGCAGCTTTACAGAAACGTATAAACACAGGATGGAGATTTTAAGGGTGTGAATTTATCCCTATCGAGCGAGACGGTGGTGACGGTGGTGAGGAAACACTCCCTGAGATGATACGAGGAAGAAACCTTGAGAGGAACCGGACTCAGAAGGGAACCCGACGTCATCTGGGGAACGACGGAGAATGTGAGAGTAAAAGAAAGTTCGTTATGGTTTTATATGAAGTCTAATAACCTAAGACTAATCATAAATGGATTAATTAAACTATGTTTCTATTTAACAACAACAACAAAAACGTATAATTATTGATGTAATGAAGTTTTTTGTTAGATGTTTATGTAACGTTTCTGGTCTATGTGTGAACGCAACCCGGAGCTGCGACAATAACGAAGCAACAACAAGCGATATTTGAATCGAGATTTTATCAATTACGTGTAAATGACATATTACGCCTGATAAAGAAGTGTCAAATTCATACGAATGGCCCAAAAGATTCCATCCATCCATCCATCCATCCATCTTCTATAGCGCTTATCCGTTTCAGGGTCACGGGGAACCTGGAGTCTATCCCAGGGAGCATGGGGCACGAGGCGGGGTACACCCCGGACAGGGTGCCAGTCCATCACAGGGCACAATCACATACACATTCACACACCCATTCATACACTACGGACACTTTAGACACGCCAATCAGCCTACCGTGCATGTGTTTGGACTGGGGGAGGAAACCGGAGTACCCGGAGGAAACCCCCGCAGCACGGGGAGAACATGCACACACACACACACACAGGGCCGCAGTGGGAATCGAACCCCCGACCCTGGAGGTGTGAGGCGTACGTGCTAACCACTAAGCCCCCAAAAGATTCCTCGGACCGATCTTATGGCACGTATAAGTCCGACGTTTCTTCAGGTCCCATCCTACAGCTTTATGTGCTGTCCTGCATATACCGGTCCCTCTAGGATTTCACAGTTTTTAGGATTTCACCATCGCAGAAATGAACGCAAGCTCTGTAATATTATATCAAGCAACTTGCGAATTTTCAAACTGACCACAGATACGGTCCGAGACGCTTCACGTGATGTCATTACGACGCGTATTCAGCCAACACCCACTTCGATTCACGTGCGTCGAACTGGAGTACAGCTAAAAGGTCTGCTTTACCAACAAACACCGCTGCGATTTGGCCAATTCAAGTAGTGTTCCGCACAAAAAAGCGAATTTCGAAGAAAAAAAAAAAAGCTGCAGCAAAATGGAGCATTTTTGTCCGCGACAATCACAAAAACAACCTCTGCGAAAACCTGCACGCACTGCAATACGGACGCTCATTAACTGTGTAAAAGCAGTGAGTCGTAAATTAATCACGGGATTAGTCAGAGTTCAGGTCCCCTGAGTACCGCAGCTTTCATTCTCAGGATTAACCAGCTTCTTTAGACACCATCCTGATGTTTCTCTTCTCTCTCTCTCTCTCTCTCTCACACACACACACACACACACACACACACACACACACACACACACACACACACACACACACACACACACACACTCCAGCCCCTACTGCAGGAGATTAATGGTGTAATAAAAACATTAGGGTCCTGGCAGGGCTTGTGTTGTGTATGTGTGTGTGTGTGGTCTGTAACAGCAGCTTCAGCAGAGCGGATCTGTTGTATATCAGAGCCGATTCAACGCTCCCCCTGAACACGAGGGACATGATGGAGACAAATGAGCAACAGCTGCACCATATTCTGCTGCGTTTACCCATAAAACTGGAATTAGACAGCCGTCACTACCACACTGACACATGAAAAAGAAAATAATCCGTCAACGTAAATGAGATTTCTGTTACAGATCTCTAATGATATGACAGCTGGCAGGAGATCATCCACCTCCAGTCACAGCTCCAGATCTTACTGTATTGAATCAGTGGGGATGTAGTCGAGTCCAGGTCCAGGCCGAGTCGAGTCTTAAGGGGGTCGAGGTTAGGACAAAATCTAGTCCGAATAAAAGCGAGACGAGAACCACGATCGAAAACCGTCCAAACCTCGCTGAAGGCTTCATTCGTGCACTGCACCAGTGATTAGACTCAGTCAAGTCTAAGTCCGAGACAAGTCTGAGTATAAATACAAAGTCGAGACCCAACTCGAATCTTTACATCTTTATAGATCAGTATTAAAGTTCACTCTTGTACTAAAACTCTCTAACGAAATGTAATGCAGAACAAGTTACTTCCTGTTCTTACTCACATTAGAGCAGCTATGAACCGTCGTTCGCTCACCGCCGTGTCTTTTCTCTCTCTCGAAGTTAATAAGACAAACCGCAAAGAGGCGTAAACGCGTCCGTCCTGGAAATATCCGACAACATACGGTTACAGCTTTACCTCTGACGCCGGAGACTCCTTCTGTAAATCTCCTTACAGAAAACCTCACCGCATCGACGCTTCCACGCGCTTTTAATCCGTGTACGTGGAGCGTCCGACGTAAACACGTCCGTGTGGACATGCCGTTACTATGGAGACGATACCGTATTAGAGCGCGTTAAGCTGCTGTTATAGAAAACTAATCGACCCCTTTCCGACCAGTCACGGTCCAGGATTGGTTATTTGTTTTCATGTATTTTTTTTCTTCTTCCTGAATAAACCTGCATGCTTGAGCTCAGCCTTGAGTTCTAACAATCTTTGATTTTAAAAGCAATGGGGTTTTTTTTTTCCTCTTCTTCTTCTTGTTTCACCGAGGAATGTTTCTGACTCTTACAGAATAAATTCAACTGCGTAATTCCTTTACCCACGATCTCTTCTCCTCACGTTTAGATCTTCCTCACAGCCTTGCTTTAGAAGAAGTGAACGGCGTGGTAGAGGTGTCCTCTTTGACTTGAGCAGCTCCATCGGTGATCTACATGTTCAGCAGGTAAAGAGATCGGGTAGAGTGTAACGACAGCGAGGTCACAGGAAGTCAGGGGAAGGTGTACATCGTGTGTAGTCGAGAGAAAACCTTGCATCTCCATTTCTGCCTCGTTTCCTCTTTGACACGTGTGTCCTAAATCCCGTTCCCTCAGTCATAGGGACGTTTTGTTACGTCTCTGGTTCTTCTCTGGTTCTCCTTCAGCAAAACAGCTACATCTTTTACGACAGATCTCCATCTCGTGTTTCTGCATTCGTTCTTCTCTTCCTCTCCGCTCTCTCCTATTTTTCTCTTTCTCATTATTCTTTCATACCGCCGTGATTTCAGTTCTGTCTGCTTAATTACCAAGTTTTTATTACGCTTTAATGGAACTACAGCTGTTCCATCTCTTAAATACAAAATGGAAAATGATCTAAATAGAAATAACATTCGTGTGCTTCTCTCTGCTCTTTAGATTTCTGCCTCTGTTGACTCAGCTGTGTGTGTGTGTGTGTGTGTGTGAGTGTGTGTGTGTGTGTGTGTGTGTGAGTGTGTGTGTTAGCTAAAAGAGATATATAGATATAGTGCTGTCTCTCCATCTCCATATTATTTTATCTTTATCGCTCTCTGCATGCAACAATAGATGTTTGGCATCTATAGATCTGGTCTGATCTGGTCTGATCTGGTCTGACGGTTTTGTTATCTCCTGTAACTGGTCCATTAGCACGGAAAAGTAGCTTTACGCTTCATCTCTCAGTGCTGTGGTTTATTTCCCATGAAAGATCTCTTCATATTTTCTATTATAAGAAACACTTTTAGTTTCTCTGGAGATTCATTTTCGCATCATCGTCCATGTGCATCTATTCGTTTAGGCCCGATCCTAACAATTATATCCTAATGACAATTATTATTGTTGTTGAAAATCTACTTTTTTTTCCTCTGCGTTTTTGTCTCATTGGAGAAATGCATTTAATTTTTTTTTAACTGTTTTATTTGTTTTAAACGTTCTCCGATGTTGGTGTTTTTCTGCATTCCCCCCTCTGTACCGCTCTACGAGGTGTTTGATATAACGGTTTATGACGTACCGTCACCACATACTGGTCTGGCGTGCTCATGTGAGCGCTTTCAAATCGTTTTTTTATTTTTTTATTTTTACGTTTGTGTGTGTGGACAGAGATATATTCAGAAATGCTGTTTGTGTTGTGACGTGACAAATTATTTTTTTTTGACAACAAAAATGACAAAACTACCAAACAGAGGGGTGAAAGCTGAGTACCAAAGAGAGGGGCAAAAACGACTAAAGTACCAAACAGAGGGGTTAAAAACTACCACAGAGAAGGACAAACGTTATCAAATTACCAAACAGAGAGGTAAAAGCTACCAAAGAACCAAAGGGAAGGACAAAAGCTATCAAATTAACAAGCAGAGGGGCAAAAACTATCAAACTATCAACAAGAGGGGCACAAGCTAAGAAAGAGAGGGGTAAAATCTACCAAACTGCCGAAGAGAGTGGTAGAACTACCAAACTACCAAAGAGAAGGACAAAAACTTCCGAGCAGAAAAAAATACCAGGCAGAGGACGTCAAATTACTAAGCAGAGGGACAAAAACTACCAAACTATCAAACAGACGGGTAAAAGCTACCAAACTACCAAAGAGAGGGGCAAAAACTACCAAAGAGAGGGGTAAAAGCTACCAATGTACCAAAGAGAAGGCAAAAACTACTGTACCAAGCAGAGGGGCAAAACAATCAGAGTGGTTGAAGCTGCCAAAGTTCCAAAGAGAGGGGAAAAATCTACCAAACAGAGGGGCAAAAACTACCAAAGAGAGGGGAAAAAACTACCAAAGAGAGGGGCAAAATCTACCAAAAAGAGGGGTAAAAGCTACCAAAGTACCAAAGAGGGGGCAAAAACTACTGTATCAAGAAGAGGGGCAAAAACTACCAAACTATCAAACAGAGGGGTAAAAGCTACCAAAGTACCAAAGAGAAGGCAAAATCTACTGTACCAAGCAGAGGGGCAAAACAATCAGAGTGGTTGAAGCTGCCAAAGTTCCAAAGAGAGGGGAAAAATCTACCAAACAGAGGGGCAAAATCTACCAAAGTGCCAAAGAGAAGAGTAAAAACTAGAAAATTATGAAACAGGGGGGCAAAATCTACCAAAGCTTCTTCATCAATCATGACGATATTTAACTCCATTTTGAACACCATTTTGTCCTCTCTCATAAATCCTTCCAGTACTTTCTTGTGAACCAGAGCAGCTCGCACACTGTCGAGCAGGCGCAGCTGAGCTCTCACACATGGACGGACAAAGACGAGTGTCTCAATTTGACTCCACAAGACTTCTATTTCACCCGTTCTGTCGTTCTGGTTAGATTTGTAGGTTTTATTCGGACGCAGATGTATCCGTTCTTCATTTCCAGCTGTCCGAAACCGAGGCTGTAGTTAGCATTAATCCGTGTGTTAGCAGCTACAGGTTGCTTCAGCTCTCAGAAACATTGGCTTTGAACTTCCACTCGTGTTTAAATGCTTGTTCTTGGTCGTGCCTGAGTGGCTCCTCTTATCGCCGTGATTAATGAATAAGCACTGTTAGCATGGGTGGATAACGCTAATACCTACCCCCAGAAGCAGCCACGGGCCACTGAGGGCAGAACATGGCACCTCTCAGCGTTAAAGTGTCACTCAGAGAGACTGGTGTGGTGATTTGAAGAGTACAAATGGATTATAAGAACGTCACCACGGTGCATTAGTTTGAAGAGTCTGAATTCTGGATTGTGATTGGTCAGAAGGAGTTTTCTTTATGTAACAGTTACGGAAGGAGTCTCCAGTCGTAACAGTCCGAACGAAAGCTGTAACTTTCCGCTTTCTGACATCTTCAGGACCGAGGAGCTTCTGCATTACTCTCTGCCCCCTGTTCTATCAGTGTGTAACAGGAAACGCTTCAGAACAGTCGTGTGTTTTACTAAGTGCTTGGTTAAGAGCTTTGTGCGTGTGTGTGTGCGTGTGTATGCGTGTGTGTGTGTGTGAGAGGGAGCGAGAGAGCCCACCGAGTTCAGTCAGTCTCTGCACTCGTTTTCTGGCTTCAACATGATTTTCGAGCACTCCTCCATGGCCTCGGTGCCTCATCCACAGCGGGCACGGCGACGCCGGAGCCCCACGACACAGACGCTCAAGAGGATCTTTATGGTGAGTGCGGCAGAGCTTTGAGACCAGCGCGTGTTCAGATCGGAGCAGGTCACACTAGGAACCAGCGAGATGTCCGCTCCTGGCTTGTCGAACAGATTTTCATTAAGTTACATACAATCGGTTGTAATCACTTACAACAGCAAATACAGCTGTTTAGTCAGAGCAGCTGTTGTGCTTTACAGATGTTTAAGCTCCATTTCAGGACTGGTATCGATTTCACCTTAAACACCGAGCGTATAGTGCTCATGAGCGCTGAGTGAAGCTGGCTCGTGTTTAGCGGAGATGTTCAGTGTTGGACGTTGTTTGGAGGTCAGGGTACTTCTTGATCGTGTCAGTGACGGGAAGGAAAAGATTAAACATGAATGATATGGTTATATAATTAAAGCGTTTCGCTTCACCATGATTTTACTACGCCGTCTCCGGTATTTTCGAGGAGGGCGGTACTTTTCACACCATGTCTATAATCATTTCAGAATACGGTTCCAAAGCCGTACCTAAAGCTAAAGCTGAACGAGTCATACACATACTGACTTCATAATCTACAGCCACAGGTTTCAGAAAAACGGACCTTTTTCTGTTTTAGCTTACAAATAAGCAACAGAAAGTTGCTTTTAAATGTCGTATCTCCGAGCTATTTTGTTGGTTTGTTTCCCCTATTTTCTCCCCAGTTTGGTCAATTTACATGAAGACCCGTGAAGGCATCTTTTTAAACTGCTGCTCATGCTGTATCACAGCGCTGCGTAACACACTCGGAGGAAAGCGCTAAATGCTTTACACTTACACTCGTACATGATCTCACAGGCGCCAACGATCGGCTCTCAGGGGAGAGAGAGAGTATGCCCCTCCCACCCAGAGAGCACAGCCAGCTGGATGGATGGATGTTTGATTTCAGTTTGTTTTATTGGTGCATAAATCGTCTTGATTTTGTTCTTATCTTTCGAAAAATCATTACTTTTAGTTTGTATTTAGTTTTAGTATCGATTTAGTTTTTAAACATCATGGTAATCGTACTCAAAAAAAATAAAATTAATCCCAAATTGGGTTCTGTCTTTTTCTACCTGTTAATTTGGCCATTAGCGCTCCACTGCTACTATGGCTCTGTCCTGTACTGGTCATCCATGATTCGGCAGCATTGATGGAGCCACGCCAGGTCAGACCACCCAACATTTAAAATACAAAAACATACGTTTTATTCTCTGCATTTCATTTTGGCTCGTATCGCAGGTGGATGTTATAGTCGCAGTTCCCTTAACGAAAATGTTTTTTTCATTTCAAAGACATTGATGACATTGATGGTGGCTTCTGGCATTGTGATTTCCCTTTTTGCAGGGAGTTTATATCACAGGAGAAAACATCCACAGGACGAACACTTTAGGGCATGCGCACATGTTATTGTCACTACCATTAATGAACATGACTGACACACAACAGTGAAATGGTCTGAGGTGCAGCATTGCTAGTTTTAGTACTGCGGTCGTTGCTGCCAAAATCCATACCAGATATAAGAGGTCCACATATAGGCTGTGTCACCACTCACAAATTTGAATCCTGCGTTTTCGTTAACGTTAATAACCTTGTGTAAGGATCCAAACTTGTGATCTCCTGGCAAACAGTTTTCGGTAGAGATGGCATCAGTTCGATACCTGGGATTGGTGTCAGGCCGATCGGTTATCGGAGCAAAATGGAAATCTGTGATCCTGTAACAAATGGGAAATTTTGGAAAAGGATTTGGAAAAAAATATTGTTTTTTTTTTTGGTATTGGAAATGTGAAAAAAGCGCCATGATTGCATAAAAAATTTGTTATGATTTTGTTATATTTATTATATTTGGCATGTAAGTGTAGGAGTTATTTTTAATGCACTGAATTTTTTTTAATGAAGTGATTAAAAAACATATTTGTTAAAATATTAAAAAAACACATATATCTAATGAGTATCCGTATCATCGGATGCTCAAGGCCGCTCAGGAGCCGTGTCTTCTACAGAAAAAAAGCTTTTTTTCATCGCTCCTGCCTGGATTTTGAAACAGTAATCAAATAACCATTCATGGTTATTCTATTACTGAGACGAATACAGAATGATGAAAAAGTACACAGACTGGAGCAGCTGTGACATTTCCAATCAGGCTGAACGTCTGAGGAAGAATAGGTTCTCAGGGTTCTTAAAGCTCACATCCACAAAAAACCCGAAATGAAGACCGTGGACCATCCAGCAAGCTGAACGAGGCACTGAGACGCCTCCTGAGTACACAACAACTCCAGTGATTAGATGACGAACTGCTTTTACTTTTCTTCACACACCGTATAGCCTCGTTTTGTGAAGCTCCTGTGATCTGCGAGGATGTCGTGTCTCTCTGCTGTGACCTCTGCACTGTTTTCATTCACTTTGCATTTGTAGTCGTCCCGCTGTATCAATCGGACCCTCAGTGAGAGGTTTCGGTTCTCCGGCACATTCCGAATCGACTGCTCACTCCTTTCACAGCGTGACATCGGGTGAAATCTGTCTCTCTGTCCGTCACTGTGCTGTTTGTGTCACTGTCTGTCTGTGCGATTTGGTCTTCGATTCGATCTGCTCACAGAACAAGAAGGTTTACAGGTTTAGACACTCTACAGGTTTAGATTTAATAAACGGACTGCACGAATTTTCTCAAATGCTGTTTCTCTGAAATATTCCCTGATTCTTCACCGATTTCAGCTGAAGTTATGAAAGAATAACTGATGAAACAAAATGGTTCTCAGGGTTTTGGACTCGACTGCAACTTTAAGAAAGCACTTAGAGACATAAAATTCATTCCAGACATCCATTACTCCCTATAGTTCCTGTAATTGTTTAAAGTAGATGATCAGTGATGCACTCAGTCTGTTTATGAAACCAGCCATCATTTTTCAATGAATCAGGAAGTGCTGGAGAGCATAAATGTAATAAGTAGTGAATAATACGCAGCAGGCTGAGCTGTGTATTGTCAACAATTATATTGTTTACCATTTATAGTTGAGTGTAAACCATTTATAGTTGCATTCAAGCTAGTTTCTGTTCTCATTTATGTTACAGCGGCTATAAACAGTCGTTCCTTCACCAGCATCTCTTTTATTTTTTCATCTTTGACTCAATAAGACAAATTTTTTTGCAGCTTTTCATGTTACAGAGAAACCACAAAGTCTAAAACTCCTTGGGAAACATAAAGTTCCCAAAGCACCGACGCTGGAGACTCCTTCCTCGTTTTAAGAAATAGAGCTCAGTTCCCAGAGACTTGAATATTTATGTTTAAATTGGCTGTGTCTGTAGACGTTGCTTTGACTTTTGACTTTTGATTTAGACTCTAAAAGAAGCGGTTTAATCAGATAGTAAAAATTTCCCCATTAATTTAGTTATATAGTCCGGCACAGAGCTCAGTCTGTACCTTCTGCTTCCACAAAGTGACTTGTTAGCCAGGCTGAAATAGATGATGCTGTCTTTTCAGTGTTTATTGTTGAATGATTTACAGTATGATTACATCGTGGTCCCGGTGGTTGTGGACATTAGGTAGCCTGGTGTCCTGTCCTGTAAGAGTTTGTGTGACTATCAGGACTTGAGTGTCTCAGTAGATTAGCTCTGACCTCAGTCTGCTCTCCTGTCTGCTGGATATAGGGGAAAGCAGGATTGTCCTGTCCTCTTCCTCTATAATTTACACCACTCTGAAGTCTGTTCTCTATGAACTCCACTCCTGACCTCACTATAGACTTCCCCTATCCCTCTGAAGTTCATTTCTTCTGTTCATTAGTCTCCTTCACTTGTCTCTTGCTGCTCTTTAAAAGTTTGGCTAGTGGCAGTGTGTACAGACTCAAGCTGGGCATATGAAGTGGCGATGGGTGTACAGTCATGGTTACAGTACAGATTTGAGTCGTGGTTACAGTACAGATCTGCGTCGTGGTTAGGGTACAGATTTGAGTCGTGGGCAGGGTACAGATTTGAGTCATGGTCAGGGTACAGATTTGAGTCATGGTTAGGGTACAGATTTGAGTCATGGTTAGGGTACAGATTTGAGTGGTGGTTATGGTACAGATTTGAGTCATGGTTAGGGTACAGATTTGAGTGGTGGTTATGGTACAGATTTGAGTCGTGGTTACGGTACAGATTTGAGTCGTGGGCAGGGTACAGATTTGAGTCGTGGGCAGGGTACAGATTTGAGTCGTGGTTACGGTACAGATTTGAGTCGTGGTCATGGTACAGATTTGCGTCATGGTTACGTACAGATTTGAGTCGTGGTCAGGGTACAGATTTGAGTTGTGGTTACAGTACAGATTTGAGTCGTGGTTAGGGTACAGATCTGCGTTGTGGTTAGGGTACAGATTTGAGTCGTGGTCAGGGTACAGATTTGAGTCGTGGTTAGGGTACAGATTTGAGTCGTGGTCAGGGTACAGATTTGAGTCATGGTTAGGGTACAGATTTGCATCGTGGTTACAGTGCAGAGTTGAGTCATGGTTAGGGTACAGATTTGAGTCGTGGTTAGGGTACAGATCTGCGTCGTGGTTAGGGTACAGATTTGAGTCATGGTCAGGGTACAGATTTGAGTCGTGGTCAGGGTACAGATTTGAGTCGTGGTTAGGGTACAGATTTGAGTCGTGGTTACCTTACAGATTTGCATCGTGGTTACAGTGCAGAGTTGAGTCATGGTTAGGGTACAGATTTGAGTCGTGGTTAGGGTACAGATCTGCGTCGTGGTTAGGGTACAGATTTGAGTCATGGTTACCTTACAGATTTGCATCGTGGTTACAGTGCAGAGTTGAGTCATGGTTAGGGTACAGATTTGAGTCGTGGTCAGGGTACAGATCTGCGTCGTGGTTAGGGTACAGATTTGAGTCATGGTCAGGGTACAGATTTGAGTCGTGGTCAGGGTACAGATTTGAGTCGTGGTCAGGGTACAGATTTGAGTCATGGTTAGGGTACAGATTTGCATCGTGGTTACAGTGCAGAGTTGAGTCATGGTTACAGTACAGATTTGAGTCGTGGTTAGGGTACAGATTTGAGTCATGGTTAGGGTACAGATCTGCGTCGTGGTTAGGGTACAGATTTGAGTCATGGTTAGGGTACAGATTTGAGTCGTGGTCAGGGTACAGATTTGAGTCGTGGTCAGGGTACAGATTTGAGTCGTGGTTAGGGTACAGATTTGAGTCATGGTTAGGGTACAGATTTGCATCGTGGTTACAGTGCAGAGTTGAGTCATGGTTACCTTACAGATTTGCATCGTGGTTACAGTGCAGAGTTGAGTCATGGTTAGGGTACAGATTTGAGTCGTGGTTAGGGTACAGATTTGAGTCGTGGTCAGGGTACAGATTTGAGTCATGGTTACCTTACAGATTTGCATCGTGGTTACAGTGCAGAGTTAAGTCATGGTTAGGGTACAGATTTGAGTCATGGTTAGGGTACAGATTTGAGTCGTGGTCAGGGTACAGATTTGAGTCGTGTTCAGTATATGGATATATAATTCATCATCTTCTGTTGAAAAAAAAAAGCTCTGTATTGGTTTTTCTTACACTCACACAGTCTTGTTTTTTTTGAACAGCTGAATGCTTTATTCTATAAATTTCCCAGTTTGCTGTTGCTGGTTGTACACATTCAGTCTCTGACTGAGTCTTTCTGCTGAACATGGCCAATTTATTTCTGTCATTTTCTCTGATAATATGCTTTATGCATCACCGACACCTATAATGTGTGGTTAGCTTCACACTGCCTGCTCTTTTTTACCCACAATCCCAGAGTTACAGTTACCTAATGACAACTTGCAGCTTGCACTCTCTCTCTCTCTCTCCCTCTCTCTCTCTCTCTCTCCTCCAGCGCATTTTTACACCAAATTACCCAGTGTTCCTCTCACATGTAATTGCCTCTGATTGGTGAACTAGCTGCGAGTGTGAGAGGAGGAAATATCTCCAGCTATTATACTTAACTTCTGTAGGAGGTTTTCATCTGTATTAACAGGCTTGTAAATCTAGAGAAAAATCACATTAATCCTGTCCATCCTGTTCACATTAATAGGAGAATATGTGCATCACCTGATAATTAGAGCATATGGAGAGACGCGGGTGTCACTGGCATGCACAAGACTGATGTTAGATCATTATATTTCTTTCAGTTGTGTTGATATCAGAGTATAGATCAGCTTGGCCCAGAGTGATTTCTCTGGTTTCTTCACCCCCCCCCCCCCCCCCACCCCATTTATTACTAATAGATTCATTTCTAATATAGTGCTGCAGGTATGAGGCCTGAAACCCGAAATAAGATCTGTGGTCAACACAAGCTCAAGATATTTTCACATTTTATTCTACGACATAAAATACGTCAGTAGTACCCTACTCAGATTTTTTGAAAAGCTTTCATGTGTCTTGAAAAAGACAGTTAATAACAAGTGGTTAAATGGGACTACAGAGGTTGTCTGGACGTTAAACGTCATCATGCCGAACAGGAACACTCCTGTACTACAGCCTCGTTGGGTTTATACTCACAGTCTTGCAAACTATTCCAACTTAAACTTTCCAAGTTGTAGATTTAGCAATTTTTAGTTTGTTTTTTTTCCCAATTGTAGATTAGTCAGGACTAGGGTGACCATATTCTGGTTTTCCAACAAGAGGACATCTTTTTTTTTATATATATATATATATATATATATATATATATATATATACACTGAAAAAGACACTCTATTAGCATTGTATAAATATAAATAAAATTGCTTTCACTTTGCCCATGATTTACATTTTTTCCTACATTCTTTAAAATGTCCACGGAGTAAATTGAAATCTCAGATGCCGCGAGAGAACCTTCTGCCATCGTTTACACATTCGCATGGCCGTGTAATACGAAGCAATGCGATAACATGAAATTAAAAATGAGCTTATATGGACATGGGCGTTGTTTCAACATTCGCTGCTATTGTCGAGTAACTGTTTCACTCTGTACACAACAGCGCTTCACCTGCACGCGTTCGCTGAGAGAAGGCTAACGGTCGAGAGGCAGGAATTTGGTGAATAGTTGCTGCAAGCCTTTTATAACCGACCAATCGGTGTGCGAGAAGACGGGACTTACAGAGAGAGGTTAAAGCAATGCAAACAAGTGCACACATGATGCAGGATTAGACCATAAACACATCATAATGAAACTAAAGCCAAAGTTTTCTCAAATTTAGACGCGTTTTTAAGGTCGGAAAAAGAGGACATGTCAGGGACATACGGTCACCCTAGTCAGGAGACTGTTGGGTTTCTGTGTGTAGAGTATCGGGATTCTGTTGAGCAGGGTGATGGGAAAGGGGAGGAGTGTGAGCCCCCTGCTGGCCAAACAATTCACACCTCTCCACAATAACATCAGAACAGTTACAGCTTTACTAAAGTCTCCAGGACACAGGAGTTTTACGCTTTGTGGTCTGTCAGTAACGCTAGAAGGTGAATATTTTTCCTTATTAAAGAAATGTAACGCAACGTACATGGCAACAGAAACTAACTTGCTTTACAGACCTTCCACAAACTGTAACGATGAACGGATAAACGCGTGTTTTGATTCTTAAGAAATATATACATTTTGAAATAACGGTTGGTAAAATGCTGTGATAAGAAGAATAAAACACTTCGAGACGTGCCGTTATAATGAAATCAAATCAAAACATTCATTCTGCTTCATCACAAGATTCTGTCGATTATTTTCCTACAGCGGCACAAAACAGTGTGTTATATCCCTTACTTAAAATATCGGCACATGAAAGCAGCCTCATAAAACCTCACCCTAATCGAATTCATTCACTGCATCAGGACTGAAATAAAATCCACTATCTGATTTAATGACCTTTTTTTTTAAAAAACAAAAAAACAAAAAACTTTTTCATTCATTCCTAATGAGACTATGAGCTCGGTTCATTTGCTGAAAATTGCTGTTGTTCTCTTTTTCCTTTGATATTAACTTATTATTTAACAAGACTATATCTCCTAATAGAGCTCTATTGTGCTGTATTATGACATCCACAGATCAGACATAATTACAGCTCCGCTCTCAGTGTTTCCTTTCGCTTTAGTCCTCTTTACTGTGTGAAACGAGCGTACTGACATCCACCGAGCGCTGAACAGAAGACAAATAAACTCAGTAAAATGCAGCTCAGTGAAGCACAAACACACAGAATCTGTAATTTAATGTGCAATAGCAAACGGATCGAGCAGCGAACTGTCGTGAATTAACGTTAAGCCTCGGATGGAAACGAGCTGAAAGTGGAACGGCCTTCATTTTGTGCTCTATATGTATGGACTAATCGTTCTATATGCTGCCAGAGCTGCTTAACGGCTTGTCTGGACGATGGAGTACCTGGCCTTATTAAATGCAGACGGAGAGATAGAAAGAGGAAGGAAGAAACTGATGTCTGGTGTCTGAGGAAAAGTAAACATTATGGGTTAAAAATAACAGCGACTGTGGCGTTGTGATTCAGCTGCTCCTCATCGTTTCACTACAGAGCTCTGTGTGTGTGTGTGTGTGTGTGTGTGTGTGTATGTTTAGCATGTGAGCAGATTTTCAGCATTAAGTGTTAGTGAGAGCGCTTTTGTGTCCTGTGTGTAAGGACTGTCGTTTTTGTTAAATATATATTTTAATGATTTCTTAAAACATCACGTACGCCTTTATTAATGGCTGTGAGCTGGAATTGCAGACTGCAGTCAGGAATGAAGAAGAGCAGAACTAATCGTGTTCGACGGCTCGGCAGAAAAATCTATGCCGAATAGGTTCTTCTTCTTCGCTCTTCTATCTGATCTGAAACTCAGACAGTGTGAAGACATTTACAGATACAGACACACCCAGGGGTTTCGCACAGAGACTCTGTGTGTGTGTGTGTGTGTGTGTGTGTGTGTGTGTGTGTGTGTGTGTGTGTGTGGAGTTATGCCTCCAGTGAGAAAAGAGAGAGTGCTTCAAGTCCCTGACATTAGATATTAAGGCTAGTGTATTAAAGAGAGAGAGATACAAATGTTAACATTTCTCAAGCCAATAAAGCAACCTTTTGAATTTGATTTGAGAGAGAGAGAGAGAGAGAGAGAGAGAGAGAGAGAGAGAGAGAGAGAGAGAGAGAGAGTGCAAGCTGCAAGTTGTCATTAGGGAATGGGAAAGGAGAATATAGAGAGAGGGAGCGAGACAGAAGATAGAAAGAGAGAGTAAGATAGAGAGAGATAAAAGGCTGAGGCATAGGGAGAGAAGGAGAGAGAAAAATTGATAGGGAATGGAAAGACAGGGAGGTATAGAGAGATTGAGAAAACTGAAAAAAAAAAAACAAATTGACAAAACTGGAGAGAGAGAGAGAGAGAGAGAGAGAGAGAGAGAGGGAGATGGAGGCAGAGTGACCGTGAAAATGGATAGAGGTGGACAGACAGTCAGAGACAGACAGAGAGAAAAAGCGAGAGTAGGAAAGAGATAAAGAGAAAAAGACAGAGCGAGTGTGACAGCAAGGGAGAGAGATGGAAAGAGGGAGTAAGATGGAGAGAAGCGAAAGACTGAATAGGAGACCGAGAGTGAATCAGAGATGGAGAGAGGGAGACAAAGTAGAGGAAGTGAGTGAGAATGAGATGGAGAGAGACAAAAGACAGAGGAAGACAGAGAGAAGGAATGAGAGAGAAGGCAAAGGGAGTGGAGAGACAGGGAGATACAATATAGAGAGAGAGGTGGAGAAAGAGAGTGTGTCAGAGAGGGAGGGAGAGATAGAGACAGTGAGAGAGAGACTGGGAAAGAGATACCGGTGGAGAGGGAGAGAGAGAGAGAGAGACAGATGGAGAGAAAAAGTGAGCGTAGGAAAGAGACACCCTGCTGAAAAAAACCCCCAGTAGATACCCTTATAGAATTTGTAATGGTTTTAATGGTTATAATGGGAGTTGTATTGGTATTAACGGAAGCTGTAATGGTCCCTGAGGATCTCTACTGGTAGTTTGTTGCCTTCTATTGGCAGCATGTTATGTCTAGTGGTAATACTGGTAATGGATTTAATGGGAAGCTGATGATTTGTAATGGAAACCATTGGAATATCTGTAATGGTTTCTATTGGGGTTTATTTTTTCAGCAGGGAGAGAACGCAATAAAGAATGAGAGAGACAGCAAGGGAGAGAGAGACAGAAAAGAGGGAGAGAGAGGAAGATGGAGAGAGACTGAGATGGACAGTGAGGGAGAGAGAGAGAAGAGAGGAAGTGAGGGTGAGATGGAGAGTGAGAGAAAGAGACAGTGAGAAAGACAGAGGAAGAAATGAAGTGAGAGAGAGAGAGAGAGAGAGAGAGAGAGAGAGAGAGGGAGGGAAGTGAGGGTGAGATGGAGGGTGAAAGAGAAAGAGACAGTGAGAAAGACAGAGGAAGAAATGGAGAGAGAGAGAGAGAGACAGAGAGAGACAGAGAGAGAGAGAGCTTTATTAATTAGAGCTCCACCTACTGGCTGGTGGGAGAATATGTTGAGTGGTTTAACAGCAGCTTTGAGTCATCAGCAGAGACCTTGAAGTTCCTCTCTCGTTTCTAAACTCCGCTCTGCTGCTTTATGAAATAATCGTTTTGAGTGAATGGAAACTCAGCTTTGTTTCCTCTTCATGTCTCTCCTGTAAAGCTTTTCCCGCATCCGTAAGAACAACACACGCCGTCCTGCTGCGTTTCTTTGTCTTCGACTCTCGCAGCGTTCCTGAGAAACACGTCTCCTGTGCTAGCGTCTCGCTGCACTGATCTGTGCTCGGATTTACGTGACCAAGTTTGTGTTAAATGGACTGGAACTGTGAAAGAGCGACACAAACCGAACAGCGCACAAAACACAACAGTGGTCCATATGCACTTAGTTGCCATGACAACAGCGTTTTTAACGAAGCGATGGCTATTTCATGGAAAATAATTTTTAAAAATCTGATTGAGTCTGTGTTTGTGGATGGGAATTCTTTTATAGCTCCATCAGCTTTTCTGCTTCCAAGGCGGGGGTGGGGGGAGGGGGGGCGAGCGAGCGAGAGAGATAGAGAGAGAGATAGTGTGCAATAAATTTACTCAGAGTTAATGAACTTGAACAGTTTTATTAGGGACGCTGTGTGTGGTGCGGATGACACACTTCTTGCCGCAGTTTTTTATCGATGTTACTTCTCGTCTCGAGTCATTTGAATCTGTTCAGCTAAATGATTCGTTCACAGTGATTCTTTTTCCCCACTTATTTGTTAATTGATTCATTCACTGTTTCATTCACTTCTTTGTTTCTCCGACTGGTTTCGTGGCCTTGTTCACTGATTGTTTACTTCACTCATTTGTTTACTAATTTATTGACTGAGGTTGCATCCGAAATGGCGTTCCGTGACGGTACCTACCGCACTCGATTCAGTACCTACTGATCAGTATATGTGTGTGGTATGAATACAGTCCGGACATACTACATCCGCCACAACGAACAACAGTGTTTATTCTCGTTTATTTACGGCGTTCGGCAGACGCTCTTATCCAGAGCGACTTACATTTATTTCATTCATATATCTGAGGCTCAGGGTACCAACAGTGGCAATTTTGGCAGTGCTGGGGTTTGAACTCACGACCTTCTGATGCAACTTGCGGAGTTGCTGTTTTTTTTTGTTTTTCACGGAAAACTGCTCGAACTGGCGAAATCGCAAAAATTGTTTTGTTTTGCGCGGTCTTTTGCGGTGATGTTTGTTGGTAAACGAGGCCCTTTAGCTGTACCCTGTTCAATGCAGGGTTTTGGCTGAATGCCTGTCGTGACGGCGTCACGTTTGCGTTCACGTTTGCGTTCATTTCTGCTGGCTAGGCCACTCCAGGACCTTAATGTGCTTCTTCTTGAGCCACTCCTTTGTTGCCTTGGCCGTGTGTTTTGGGTCATTGTCATGCTGCAATACCCATCCACGACCCATTTTCAATGCCCTGGCTGAGGGAAGGAGGTTCTCACCCAAGATTTGACAGTACATGGCCCCGTCCATCGTCCCTTTGATGCGGTGAAGTTGTCCTGTCCCCTTAGCAGAAAAACATAATGTTTCCACCTCCATGTTTGACGGTGAGGATGGTGTTCCAGGGGTCATAGGCAGCATTCCTCCTCCTCCAAACACGGCGAGTTGAGTTGATGCCAAAGAGCTCCATTTTGGTCTCATCTGACCTCAACACTTTCACCCAGTTGTCCTCTGAATCATTCAGATGTTCATTGGCAAACTTCAGACGGGCATGTATATGTGCTTTCTTGAGCAGGGGAACCTTGCGGGCGCTGCAGGATTTCAGTCCTTCACGGCATAGTGTGTTACCAATTGTTTTCTTGGTGACTATGGTCCCAGCTGCCTTGAGATCATTGACAAGATCCTCCCGTGTAGTTCTGGGCTGATTCCTCACTGTTCTCATGATCAATGCAACTCCACGAGGTGAGATCTTGCATGGAGCCCCAGGCCGAGGGAGATCGACAGTTCTTTTGTGTTTCTTCCATTTGTGAATAATCGCACCAACTGTTGTCCCCTTCTCACCAAGCTGCTTGGCAATGGTCCAAGCCCATTCCAGACTTGTGTAGGTCTACAGTCTTGTCCCTGACATCCTTGGAGAGCTCTTTGGTCTTGGCCATGGTGGAGAGTTTGGAATCTGATTGATTGATTGCTTCTGTGGACAGGTGTCTATTATACAGGTAACAAACTGATATTAGGAGCACTCCCTTTAAGAGTGTGCTCCTAATCTCAGCTCGTTACCTGTATAAAAGACACCTGGGAGCCAGAAATCTTTCTGATTGAGAGGGGGTCAAATACTTACTTCCCTCATTAAAATGCAAATCAATTTATAACATTTTTGACATGCGTTTTTCTGGATTTTCTTGTTGTTATTCTGTCTCTCACTGTTCAAATAAATCTACCATTAAAATTATAGACTGATCATTTCTTTGTCAGTGGGCAAACGTACAAAATCAGCAGGGGATCAAATACTTTTTTCCCTCACTGTATGTTTCGCCCAGATGTGCAGTCTTACAGCCCAACTACATCTCAGGAACACGCGAGAACATCTTCAACTAGCCCTGAAAAGTTCGACCTATTGGACACATTTATACCTTTTTCTCAGTCTCAGCATGTGGGCAGGGTGAAGAGTGTAGCAGTGAGCAATTTCTTTCATATATTGGCTAAAAGTGAGGCAGGATCTCAGACACACACACACACACACACACACACACACACACACTTTTTCGTCCATTAGCAGTAGGTTTGTACAAATTGTGGCCCTTAAAGGTGAGAAAAGTTACAGATAAAGGGTTTTCTGCGTGTAATTGACTCTCCGTCTGTTGCTTTCATTCTCACTGAAGACGTTGAAGGCTGGCAGCTCACACACCATCATGCTGTCACCACACACCGTCTGATCACAGGAGATCAGAAACGTCTCTTTAAAAGCCTTCACACTTGATCTGAATTGACTTCACCAAAATTTCCTCACGCACAGTTACTGGGATCATGAACATTTTTTCAATTCACACCACTTATTAGTGAATTAGATATGATAGCTGTTAATATCTAATAGAAAAACGACCTTACTCAGGACAATAATGTGCATATATGTGTGCACATGTGTGTGTGTATATATATATATATATATATATATATATGTGTGTGTGTATGTATGTATAAGTAACAATGTTTGTGAGGACATGATGCAAGTGTATAAACATTAAACATTTCCATCCATCCATCTTCTATACCACTTATCCTTTCTTCAGGGTCACGGGAGAACCTGGAGCCAATCCCAGGGAGCATCGGCACAAGGCGGGGTTCACCCTGGACAGGGTGCCAGTCCATTGCAGGGCACAATCACATACACACTCACACACCCATTCATACACTACGGACACTTTAGACACACCAATCCGTCTACCATGCATGTCTTTGGACTGGGGGAGGAAACCGGAGTACCCGGAGGAAACCCCCGCAGCACGGGGAGAACATGCAAACTCCACACACACAGGGCCACGATGGGAATCGAACCCCCGACCCTGGAGGTGTGAGGCGAACGTGCTAACCACTGGGGGAAAAAAACAAAAACCATGGACGCCTCCATGTTTGTCTTTTGATTGTCAAGAAGCTTGCTAGCAAACCGTAATGAGTGATGTATATTTATTATATTGTATATTTATGCATGTATATACTATACATGTACATGTATAGTCAGTGTTATACTGTAGATTTTAACAAGTGAGGATGCTGATAGGTCTAAAGTAAATACTTGTATATACTCTACAACTCTCTTAAAGGTAAAGAAGCGCTGCTGAGTTTACTGTTTGTGCTGTGAGCGGCCATGTTGATTTGATGTCACTTGCTGAACTTGAGTTGAGGGGTCGTTTCCTTTGTTTGTTTTGGTCTAGTCAGAGGTCTCGAGTGTTAGTTGAGCGCAGCACAAGGCTAAGAAACGTACTTGGAGACAACAGGGCATACATAGACGAACTAATCAAAGGCTTGACATAGAACAGGTGGACACATTAGGGTAACAAATCAGTGACTAGAACAGAAACAAAAGCACATGGTCAGGAGGAATTCGTGACAATATGTCACGACACCTGTACATAATGTTTGTCGTGCTAACAATAAGTCAGTATTTACGGCTTTATAGTAATCAACCCGGCTGCCGGTGTGATGTTTAACATGCTTCTTAATGATTGCACTTGGTTAGACGTGACAGGGAAGCAGGATCACTAGATCAGGAAACTCCTGCCTCTGTTTATCCGTCCTGTGAGCCGTGTGTGTGTTCACTGCAGCCTAATAACATCTAATACGCAGCTGTGTGTGCAATGCAGGATGGCTGTATCCATCAGAGCGGCCAATCAGAGCGCAGTTAGTGTGGCTGATTTACTGCCACCAGTGTGTGTGTGTGCGTGTGTCTGTGTGCGTGTGTACGTGTTTAATACCGTGTTTGTGTACTTGAAGACTTCTACGAAACATGATATGTATAATGACACGTAGGTTTGCTAAAAAAAAAAAAAAATCCTACTGATTTGGACTTTGGACCGTGGTAAATATTTACCTCATTTAGTAATCTTTTAGTAAAGTTGTGTGTAAATGTTTGCAAACCAGATCAAAATACTCCACCGGATTTACGGACGTTTCGGAAATGCCTTGCACATGTCGTTGAATGCCAGTCACCTGTGAATTACCACGCACCTGCATGGCACAGATAATTCGCATTGGGTGACGCCCACAAAACTCCATAAAAGGCAAAGCTCACACAGCTGAAATGGCAAGTCGACGGCACCAAAAAAAAATAAAAATTTGCATCTATGCTGAAAAAATATGTCTAATTCTTCCCCCCCCCCCCCCCCCACAATATTTTTTATTTTATTTTCACTTTTTAACGCTTCACCTTTTACATTCATATACATTCATTTACACTAAAAAACAATATAATCAACGAAAGAGCTCCAGATGTTTTTAAATACTTGCTATTTATCCTTTAATATGTGAGCTATCATTTCTAAGGGAATGCTTGATAACATCTGACTTATCCGTTGAGAAGTCTATGAATCTTTGTCCACAACAGAGCCACGCACTTTTTGGCATGAAGCAAGCTGAGGTCTATGAATTCTCGCTCATTCCTACTATAATTATGTTTCTCTGGGTAGAAGCCCAACAGGTCCAGTAAAATTTGTTTAGAAATCGTCTTCTCGATTATGCCTCTTACGTCTTCCCAAAATAGCAATTTAATCTTCCTGCGTTGCCAAACACAGTGAAAGAAAGTTCCTCTAGCTTCCGTACATTTTGAACACATGTCTGTTATGTTTTTATTACATCTACTTAATTCCACCGGTGCTACATATGTCCGTATTAACCACTTATACTGTATAAGTTTAAGGCGTGTATGTATAGACAATGTATGAGCCTGAGTACAAATAAAGACCTTGGATCATTTGAAGTCCCTTAGAGTCCCACTATTTGAACATAGCGTCCGCTCTTCCTGGTACGAAGAACCGATTACTCCGTATTGGACTGTATTGAGATCATGAATGTGGGTCTTTTAAATATTTTTGTACATCGTACCACATCTTTGACATATGTTGTACAATTGGGAAAATATATATATATATATGATTTAACGTAAATAAATAAATAAATAAACAAACAATATATTATTTGACATATAAAAGCGCATTTTTACTAATTAAGAAATATAATATGAAGAAACTGTATCTACAGTAACGGTACGTGACACAAAGCACGTCACACGGAGGAACTGCTAGGTTTGATTTATGTTATTATTTTAAAAAAATAAAAAATCCCATGTGAAGTGTCGCATGTGTCCAGAGGAAGCGGAACACTATGAGTAGGGATGGGCGATATAGACTTAAAACTATATCACGATACTTCATGGTATTTTTTTTGCGGTAAACGATATAAATGACGATATGAAAATAGTAATCTTTTTGCCCACAAGTCACATCAGTTAGTTAGGTTAGTTCACGGAAGAGCCGGGTCTTTAGCTGTGTTTTGAAGATGGTGAGAGATTCTGCGGTCCGGATTGAGGTCGGAAGTTCATTCCACCACTGAGGGACTGTTAGTGTGAAGGTTCTGGAAAGGGATCTTGAGCCACACTGAGTGGGAACTACTAAGCGTCGGTCGCTAACCGATCGCAGATCGCGTGATGTAACGTAAGCCTTCAGGAGAGAGTTGAGGTAGGGGGCGCTGTTCCAGACAAGGTCTTGTAGGTGAGCATCAAGGCCTTGAATTTGATACGAGCGGCTACAGGAAGCCAGTGGAGGGAGATGGAGAGGGGTGTGACGTGGGTTCTCTTGGGCTGGTTGAAGACGAGGCGTGCTGCTGCATTTGTCAGACGCCCTTATCCAGAGTGACTTACAGAGTCTCTATCAGTCAGTCCATCCTGATACGGGATCACTGCTGTAGGTCACAGACTAAGACTAACACAAGGTCTACAAAACTCTGTTGAAGGTTTACATCAGGTAGTTGAGATTCACATTAGACAGTCTTCTGACGTGTAAATTTACACACACTCATGAGTAGGACACGGACGTTTTTTCCAGAAATGACCGGATGTTCACGAACACCACATTTTCTTTTGTAAACGCTTGTACGAACAACCTATGAGTAAATCCATTCATATCCAGCTTGATAGACGAGGCCCGATATGTGCAACCTCGGATTTACACCGGACGTACGAGTTAAGCGTCATGTCAAGGATCTCCCTTCGTCCGTTCACGCCAGACCCGTCTCAGTTGCGGTTCTGTACGCGCTACTAGCAGCAGCACACTTGGATTTCTGTCTGTTTTGGTGAATCTAGCATTCGATCATCGATTGTGAGTGAATTTAGATGTTTCTTAAGAACGAGAGGTGGAACGTTTGTAGGATTTATATGGAATTATCTTCGTATCCCGCAGACGAACTGATCTGATTTTTGGAATCGAGCCAAACGGGTCAAGGTCACAGCAAGGTCGAATGTCTGAAATTGATTTCCTTTGATGGTTTCCTTCCTGCGTGAAGAACATTTGAAGCCAGGTGTACACCGTAGTAACGAGAACGAATAGACTTGTTGGTACTTGTGTTGAGTTGTTTTTTTATTTTAATAGTGTAGAATTGGAAGACATTCATGTTCTCTCTCTTTCTATCATTTCCCAACCCCAGTTCCCAGGTGTCCATCTTTCCATCATCAGTCAGTGTCATCACGTTCATCACATGATCTACCCATCATGCTGGGCTGTTAAAAAAAAAAAAAAAGCAGACTCAAAAAAACAACAACAACAAAACAAAACAAAACAAAAACACAACGTAGCTGGGTGAGATTGTGAAGACAAAATGCTCGGTCGTCTTGGCTTTTACACAGATTAGGACATGGACCTCGTGTGTGTGTGTGTGTGTGTGTGTGTGTGTGTGTGTGTGTCCACCCCCTTCCTCTCTCTCTCCCTGACATACACACACTCTCTCTGTGAATCCGAGCGAGTGAGCGTCGGTGCTCTCGTCGTCTTCTGCGTCTCTCACTCTCATTTCTACACGACTGCACGTGTGTGTGTGTGTATGTGTGTGTGTGTGTGTGTGTATGTGTGTGGGTGCTTTTCTACATACGGTCCGCGTGTGTGTGTTGGTGAGGTCGCTTCTGCAGTGGTGCTTTTAGTGCCGTCAGTGTTTTTCCTCGCATGTCAGTGAGTGAAGCTCATCATGACTACAGTGAAGGAGTCGCGCGCTCCAGCGAAGGCAGCTCCGCACCAAGACCAGGTAGAACCACTCGTTTCTCTACTCACTCATCTCTACACGGTTCACACACACACACACACACACACACACACAAACTCAGAATGAGCTCTGCTGGATGTATTCATATACAGATGTTTAGACTGCACATGGAAGAGTTTATTCAACACTGTATACTGTATACTTCTACACTGATGGTGTGTGGATATTAATTCTACTCGACGTGAGGTAAATAAACACAGTAAGGGATATTTCAACACCGGGGTGTTGGGGGTGGAAAAGTATTTAAAAAGGATCGAATCAAGCACTCTGATCGAATCAAACCCTGTAACTGAGCACATAAACATGTGAAAATCCTGGCTGTAGCAGATCCTTTGTTAATAATAATAATAATAATAATAATAATAATAATAATAATAATAATACCAGCAATAATAATAATTTCATTTATACAGCACCTTAGAGATCGCTTTTTTTTTGACGATACGACCGAATCTCCTACCACACAGTTAAACAGACGAGAGAACAATGATACTACCACCACCATGTTTCACAGACAGGATTGGATTATGTTCTTGCGCTGGAACGTGGTGTTTTTCTCCAAACGTAACATTTAAACCGAAACGTTCTATTTGGGTCTCATCCGTCTACAAAACGCGATTCCGGTAGCCTTCCGGCTCGTCCTCGTGATCTTCTGCAAACTGCAGAGGGGAAGAAATGTTCGTTTTACAGAGCGGTGGCTTTCGTCTCGCAACCCTGTCACACACACCATCGCTGTTCGGCGTTCTCCTGATGGTGGATTCATGAACATTAACATTAGCCAATGTGAGAGAGGCCTTTAGAAGTTACCCAGGGTTCCTTTGTGACCTCGTGAACTATTACACGTCCTGCTATTGGAGTGATCTTCGTTGGTCGATCGCTCCTGGGGAGGGTAACGATGGTCTTGAAGTTCCTCCATTTGTACACAATCTGTCTGACTGTGGATTGGTGGAGTCCAGACTCTTTAGAGATGGTTTTGTTCACAAATTTCAAGCACCGCTGCGTGTGAATTTCTGGGGTAGCGTACAATAACGAGGGTGTGATGTCACGGAGTGTTTCATTCCCGACACGTCATACTTTTTATCCACTTATAGTTACATGTAATGTTATGTTATGTTAATCAGCACCTTCTGACCAACCAGAATGCAGAATTTGATCGATATGATGGTATAAATACATTTTTTTAACAGTGACAATTATTCTTGTCATCTGATCTGTTTAAGATGCGTTGTGGGAAGGGGGGAGGGGTTTCGTGTTGATGCGATTAGCTTGTGTTCAATTTTCATTTGTTTTGTTCCTCCATTGATTCTTTGCTATGAACTGAGCTCCTTAATGAGGAAATTGGTTTCTGCTGTGACTGAGATAATAACCAGAATGAGAAGATGGAGGCGGAGGTGCAGAGGTTATTTTCTCTCTCTATAAACCTCAAACCCTCTGTGGACGTTTCCACACGGAAAATGGTGTTTTTTTTTTTTGTTTTTTTTTTAGAGAGGTGGCTGAAACGGATTGAATTAGGAACTGCAATCTGTCGTGATCCAGATGAAAAACATCTGTAAGAGTAAGGCTGTTATTGTTAAAGGAATATACATACAGGACGTGTGCTTATTGTGACACTATTGTGCCATATATACAGTACAGATTTATCGACTATATATAATTGCTGTTAGACTCCAGTCGGTGATTTAATCGGTCTGTTGGATCGCACTCTTTTGAATAAATTTCCTTCGCTCCTGGTGAAGACATCACTGAAGGGGAAGTGACACTATTTAAACATTCTGGATTACCTCGCAAAGACCATTACAGCATGCACAACTGGGCTACGGGCTACTCCTTACAGTCTTATAAAAAAAAATATTAAAATACCAAGAAGAATAAGAATAAGAATAATAACAGACAGATAGATAGATAGATAGATAGATAGATAGATAGATAGATAGATAGACAGACAGACAAACAGATAGATAGACAGACAGATAGATAGACCGATAGACAGACAGACAGACAGACAGACAGATAGATAGATAGACAGACAAGTAGATAGATAGATAGATAGATAGATAGATAGATAGATAGATAGACAGATAGATAGACAGACACACAGACAGACAGATAGATAGACACATAGAGAGACAGACAGATAGATAGATATATAGACTGAGACAAATGGATAGACAGACAGACAGACAGATAGATAGATAGACTGAGACAAATGGATAGATAGACAGATAGACAGACAGACAGAGAGACAGACAGATAGATAGATAGACAGGCAGACCGACAGACATATAGATAGATAGACAGATATATAGACAGACAGACAAATAGACAGACAGATAGATGGATGGATGGATGGATGGATGGATGGATGGATGACTTTATTTAATCCCAGAGGTAAATGTACAGATCACAGCAGCAATCCAAAACGTAGTGTTGCAAGTAAGAGTAAATAATAATAAATATAAGAATAAATATATTCAGTTCAAAATGGTAAACATAAACAAGTCCATTCTTCTGTTGCTGTAATACACTCAAACATAAATATCAGAAAATAATGGTTTTATCTATAACGTGTGTGTGTTTAAGGCTCAGTTGTAGGATTTGGTGTGCTGAATAGCGATGGAGATTGTGTACTTGTGTGTGTGTGTGTGTGTGTGTGTGTGTGTGTGTGTGTGTGTGTGTTGTCAGCACAAGCATGGTCTTGTTTTGCTTTAGAAACGTCCCCGGTCATTTTCACACTTGTGTTTTCCCCCTTGATGTTCATTACATTTGGCGAAGTGTGAAATCTGTTTTCAAGTCCAGGATCAGTCCAGAGAACCTCCTGAAAATGGCAGTCTGGGGCTCACTTCTACACAGCTGTGCAGTCCACATCTGCACGCCAAGTAATAAGATCGGTTCAACCTGTCAAATTACTTTCTGTTGCAAGTTTGGTGACGATGGGGAAAGTGTTATTACTGTCAGCGGATACAGAGCACCGAGAACGCCGTGAAAAGTGTCTAGCATGCCTAAAAATCTTCTGATACGAGAACGGTTCCTCTTTCGCAGGTGTTTACGTACCATGACGTGACATCCGGAAAGTGCTGTTCTTCACCAGTTGAGTGATGTTAATAAAACAAAATAAAAATGATCATTGAAGCTAGTTCTGAACATGCGTGCACAAACGTGACGTATGGAATTGTCCGATCGATCCACGGACCCATGTGAAAGTCAGCCTGTGAGGGTCTAAGCCCCGCCCCCCAGAATGAGTCCGGGGTGTGAACTCGAGTATTCATATTAAGTATGAAAACGTTTTTAAGCTGCAAACCTGTGTTTGGATCGCAGAAGAATCCTGTAGAGAGTTTAGATAAGAGCAGCTCACTTGCTCTTTAGAGACTTCATAATGACAACAGTACACATCAGGTTTGAGTCACTGAGTCAGGTTTGACCTTGTGAGGACATTTGGCTCCATTATTTTTTCTTTTTCAAATTAATTGACGCCATGCCTGCACATACCCCTGACGCTATAGAGAATATTTTGGGTACTGAGGTTGAGGTTAGGGTTAGGGGTCAGTATACCGTAGGCATGGTATTAATTAGCTGATTTAATGGAACATGCTGAGACTCCGGCCTGAAAGAGGCTCCTGATACGGAGAGCGTGCACTTGAGAGATGATGTTCTTCTGCAGGTCTGATCAGTACAGACTTTTGTGCTGCACCATGATGAAACAGTAGATTGGTGCAGACTCTTGCTGCAATGCATTGTGGTCCATGATTCTGAACCTTAATAGAGGGATATTGAAGAGAATCGTGTTGAATTCAGTTTTATCGCTCTCTCCATTTGCCTCGGTCTAATAATGGCACCGTTCTTCTCTTTCGTTTGTTCTTTTAAAGTCTGAAATCTGCACTTTTGAAATTGGGTTCATTTGCTTGTTTGTTGTTTATTGGATTTGAAAGCTCTTTCTGTTGCTTTCAATAATAATAACAGACAGATAGATAGATAGATAGATAGATAGACCGATAGACCGACAGACAGATAGATAGATGGATGGATGGATGGATAGACAGATAGATATATAGATAGATATATAGATACAGTAGATAGAGAGATAGATAGAGAGATAGATAGATAGATGGATAGACAGATAGACAGACAGATATAGATAGATAGATAGATAGATAGATAGATAGACAGAAATATAGACAGACAGACAGACAGATAGATAGATAGATAGATAGATAGACAGACAGACAGACAGACAGACAGACAGACGGATAGATAGATAGACAGACAGACAGACAGACAGACAGATAGATAGAGAGACAGACAGATAGATGGATGGATGGATGGATAGACAGATAGATATATAGATAGATATATAGATACAGTAGATAGAGAGATAGATAGATAGATGGATAGACAGATAGACAGACAGATATAGATAGATAGATAGATAGATAGACAGAAATATAGACAGACAGACAGACAGATAGATAGATAGATAGATAGATAGACAGACAGACAGACAGACAGACGGATAGATAGATAGACAGACAGACAGACAGACAGACAGACAGATAGATAGACAGACAGACAGACAGACAGATAGATGGATGGATGGATGGATAGACAGATAGATATATAGATAGATATATAGATACAGTAGATAGAGAGATAGATAGATAGATGGATAGACAGATAGACAGACAGATATAGATAGATAGATAGACAGACAGATATATAGATAGACAGACAGACAGACAGACAGACAGACAGATAGATAGATAGACAGACAGACAGATAGACAGACAGATAGATAGATAGATAGACAGACAGATATATAGATAGACAGACAGACAGACAGATAGACAGACAGACAGACAGACAGACAGACAGACAGACAAATTAAATAAATAAATAGTAAGAATGGGAAAAGCAGGGAATTGCAGTTCAGAGGGAAATGGTATTAAAATGTATTTAAAATTAAAGTATAATTTAAATGTACTACATTTTAATTAATTTAATACTAGATATTATTGTATATTAGTATTAATATGTACATTATTATTTTCAGATCACATTCTCTTAACCTGCCTTACTCATACAATACACTCGAATCCCTCTCTCACTCCCTTTCCTTTTGCACAGGATTCTCATCTCATTCTGTCGTTCCTATCAGCCACCTAAAGACCTGTTCCGGAGTAAAGAGTGAACAGAACGATATTAATAGTCACATGTTCACAGTGTGCTGTTCTCAGAGTCGGCGACTTGAGTCGGGTTGCAGAGTCGGGTTACTCACCTGTGTAAGTCGAGCACGCTGTTTGTGTGTGCACCATTCAGGGTATTAAAATCACCTCAGTGTATTACACGCCTCTGAGGTTGCCAGATGTTTATTCAGTAAAGATGTCCAAGATCAATAGCATTTTTCAATAGCATCTAGAGCCCAACCTTTAAACACCTTCAATCCAGAAAACATCAGGGATAGATAATGTGGACTGAAAAACGACGGAGGTGTGAATGTACCTTCAGTATTACCTCCTCACTCCTTTCTAGCAACGGATGGCCTTTTGTTCTTATTGTTAAAGCTGTGAGAAAACTCCGACCCTCTGCAGATGGCAGCTACAGATTCTGGGTTGAGTAAATCGTTGCAGTGTCTATGTGGGTTCTGAATAAACACATAGATCCTTGTGTGTGTGTGTGTGTGTGTGTGTGTGTGTGTGTGTGTGTGTCTGTGTGGATTTGTTAAATTTGCCTCGAGAGCCAGTCGTGGCGTTTCGGTAGTGGTGCTGCTGTACGTTCTGCTGACAGTTTTGATTCAATTTGCTGATTCATTGAGTCAGGTGCATTTGAATCAGTGAACACTTTACCATTTTGGATTGGGCTGTATGACATGAACAAACAAATTCATCCATCCATCCATCCATTTTCTGTACCACTTATCCTACACAGGGCCATGAGGAGCCTGGAGGCTATCCCAGGGAACTCGGGGCACAAGGCGGGAGACACCCTGGACGGGGTGACAACCCATCGCATGGCACAATCGCTCACACACTATGGACAATTTAGAAATGACAATCAGTGCATGCCTTTGGACTGGGGGAGGAAACCGGAGTACCCAGAGCAAACCCATGCAAACTCCGCGCACGCACTGTGGAGGCGGGATTCGAACACCCAACCCCGTGCCCTCCACAAACACTATAATATTTTTGCATATTGCCGCCGTCATGCGACACTCCAGATATCAAGGGATTGGTCAGAAGGTTAGAAGGTTTCCATCCGTGATAGCGCATCAGAATTGTAAAGTCCAATATCGTAGCTAAAATGCTGTCTTATTTTTTAAATAATTAAAAATAAAAACAATTAGGTGATTACAGCACTGGCTTACAGTAAAATACCAGAAACCTCAGTGCATTGTGGGATGGCTTTCATTTGAGGTAGGAGTAAGAATGTTAAAGATTCGATAATTAGTGGATTTTTTTTGTGCCCCTTATTTTTTGTAACTACAGTACTTTAGCTGCGCCTCGTTTAAGTTTCTATGCTTGTAAAAATGTCGGTTTGGTAAAAAGCGCCGTAATTCATCTTTTAATCCAGCGCTAGTGGTGGTTCAGTCAGTGTAGGCTTTGAGATACAGCTCAGAAGGTCATGAGTTCAAATCGCAGCACTATTAAGCTGCCATGGCCGTGTCCTTGAGCAAGAAGATTGAGAACAGTAAAACAGAGTCTAGTATTAATGGATTAATGTTTATTTTTTTTACATTTTATTGAAAAAATAAAAATAAAAAGCATGTTCTTGAGGTCGAACCATCATTCTGCACACATGACCTCATCATTTGATGAGGAGGCAGTGGTGTAAGGGATGAAAAACAGCATGGCCTCAAACAATGGCGTGGTGATGTTACTACGGAAGCCCTAAGTGGCCATATATTATTCTTTTTTTTTTCCTGTTGTTTTCTCGTGATCTCGACGTCATTTTCCTGTGTCCTGGACATCCGTCGTCCCGAAGTCACTGGGCTTTTGAATGTTTTTTTTTTTTTGTTAAATGCCTGAAATAAGGTCTGCGGTTAATACAAGCTCACGATATGTTCACGTTTTATACTACACCATAAAATACATAATAATACCCCACTCAGGATTTTAAAAAAAAGCTTTTACGTGTCTTGAAAAAGACGGTTGCTGATAAGTGGTTAAATGAGACTACAGAGGTTGTCAAGGACATTAAACGCCAACACGCCGAACAGGAAAACTCCTCTACTACAGCCTCTTCGTTTTTATACTCGCGCTCTTGCAACTCAACCTTTCCAACTTGTAGATTTATCAATTTATAGTATTGTCCAATTGTATTGTTTTATTAAAATAAAGTTTGAAAGAGTTGTCGGAAGCGTAGCGGTGGTGACGTTGAAGTCACGCGACCGTGGTGTAGTTCGTTTATAGCCTAACATTAGCTTTTTACTTCTGGCGAGTGTATCGAGTCGAGATCGCGGGAAATTCGAGTCGAGATTGCGGGAGAATCGAGTCAAGATCGCGGGAGGATCGAGTGGAGATCGCGGGGAAATCGAGTCGAGATCGCAGGACAATCGAGTTGACATCGAGAGAAAATCGAGTCGAGACCGTGTGGAAAATCGAGTCGAGATCGCGGGAAAATCGAGTCGAGATCGTGTGGAAAATAGAGTCGAGATCGCATGGAAAATCGAGTCGAGATCGCGTGGAAAATCGAGTCGAGATCACGTGGAAAATCGAGTCGAGATCGAGAGAAAATCGAGTCGAGATCGCGTGGAAAATCGAGTGGAGATCGCGGGAGAATCGAGTTGAGATCGCGGGAGAATCGAGTCGAGATCGCGTGGAAAATCGAGTGGAGATCGCGTGGAAAATCGAGTCGAGATCGAGAGAAAATCGAGTCGAGATCGAGGGAAAATCGAGTGGAGATCGCGGGAGAATCGAGTGGAGATCGCGGGAGAATCGAGTCGAGATCGAGGGAAAATCGAGTCGAGATCGCGTGGAAAATCCAGTGGAGATCGCGGGAGAATCGAGTTGAGATCGCGGGAGAATCGAGTGGAGATCGCGTGGAAAATCGAGTGGAGATCGCGGGAGAATCGAGTTGAGATCGCGGGAGAATCGAGTCGAGATCGCGTGGAAAATCGAGTGGAGATCGCGTGGAAAATCGAGTCGAGATCGAGAGAAAATCGAGTCGAGATCGAGGGAAAATCGAGTGGAGATCGCGGGAGAATCGAGTGGAGATCGCGGGAGAATCGAGTCGAGATCGAGGGAAAATCGAGTCGAGATCGCGTGGAAAATCCAGTGGAGATCGAGAGAAAATCGAGTCGAGATCATGTGGAAAATAGAGTCGAGATCGCGTGGAAAATCGAGTCGAGATCGTGTGGAAAATCGAGTCGAGATCGCGGGAAAATCGAGTCGAGATCGCGGGAAAATCGAGTCGAGATCGCGGGAAAAGAGTCGAGATCGCGGGAAAATCGAGTTGAGATCGCGTGGAAAATCGAGTGGAGATCGCGGGAAAATCGAGTGGAGATCGCGGGAGAATCGAGTCGAGATCGCGGGAGAATCGAGTCGAGATCGCGGGAGAATCGAGTCGAGATCGCGTGGAAAATCGAGTGGAGATCGCGTGGAAAATCTAGTGGAGATCGCGGGAGAATCGAGTCGAGATCGCGGGAGAATCGAGTCGAGATCGCGGGAGAATCGAGTCGAGATCGCGGGAGAATCGAGTCGAGATCGCGGGAAAATCGAGTGGAGATCGCGTGGAAAATCGAGTGGAGATCGCGGGAAAATCGAGTGGAGATCGCGGGAGAATCGAGTCGAGATCGCGGGAGAATCGAGTCGAGATCGCGAGAAAATCGAGTCGAGATCGTGTGGAAAATCGAGTGGAGATCGCGTGGAAAATCGAGTGGAGATCGCGGGAGAATCGAGTCGAGATCGCGGGAGAATCGAGTGGAGATCGAGGGAAAATCGAGTGGAGATCGCGGGAGAATCGAGTCGAGATCGCGGGAGAATCGAGTCGAGATCGCGAGAAAATCGAGTCGAGATCGTGTGGAAAATCGAGTGGAGATCGCGTGGAAAATCTAGTGGAGATCGCGGGAGAATCGAGTCGAGATCGCGGGAGAATCGAGTCGAGATCGCGGGAGAATCGAGTCGAGATCGCGGGAGAATCGAGTCGAGATCGCGGGAAAATCGAGTGGAGATCGCGTGGAAAATCGAGTGGAGATCGCGGGAAAATCGAGTGGAGATCGCGGGAGAATCGAGTCGAGATCGCGGGAGAATCGAGTGGAGATCGAGGGAAAATCGAGTCGAGATCGCGGGAGAATCGAGTGGAGATCGCGGGAGAATCAAGTGGAGATCGCGGGAGAATCGAGTGGAGATCGCGGGAGAATCAAGTGGAGATCGCGGGAGAATCGAGTCGAGATCGCGTGGAAAATCGAGTCGAGATCGCGTGGAAAATCGAGTCGAGATCGCGTGGAAAATCGAGTCGAGATCGCGTGGAAAATCGAGTCGAGATCGCGGGAAAATCGAGTCGAGATCGCGTGGAAAATCGAGTGGAGATCACGTGGAAAATTGAGTCAAGATCGAGGGAAAATCGAGTCGAGATCGCGTGGAAAATCGAGTCGAGATCGAGGGAAAATCGAGTCGAGATCGTGTGGAAAATCGAGTCGAGATCGTGTGGAAAATCGAGTCGAGATCGCGGGAAATTCGAGTCGGGATCGCGGGAAATTCGAGTCGAGATCGCGGGAAATTCGAGTCGAGACAGTGGGAAAATGGAGTGGAGATCGCGGGAAAGTCGAGTCGAGATTGAGGGAAAAATCGAGTCGAGATTGAGGGAAAAATCGAGTCGAGATCGAGAGAAAAATTGAGTCGAGATCGAGAGAAAAATCGAGTCGAGATCGAGGGAAAATCGAGATCACGAGAAAATTAAGTCGAGATCGTGAGAAAACTACAAATGAAAAAAGGCATGAGGCATGGCGGCTTAGGGCTTCCATAATGTACTCACCTGTTCCGTCTCACCTGGATCACTTGGGTTATTTCCACCCTGTTGTTTCGGCTCTTATCATACATTCAACCTTTCCCAGTGCCGTATCCCGATCCCTGGGATCCCTTAAGAGAGAAAAAACACAGAAGCGAAGTGTGAACTCCTCTGTCCTGAACACGTGGGAAAGCGTACTCACCTCTAGCTGTTATAACTACAGTATGGAGATGGAGGCAGCTGCTGAAGGTCCTGCGTGAGACAGGAGTTCGAGGTTTTCTATCCCTCTGTCACGTCTTTCTTTCTCGTCTCTTTTTGTGCGTCACTCTTTTGTCTCTTTCTTCCCTTTCACGCGCTCTCTGATTCGACTTTCTCATTTATTTCTTGCTCTCTCTCTCTCTCTCTCTCTCTCACACACACACACACACACACACACACACACTGCCTCATTCATTTTCCTTAGGTCTGATTAAAACGTTCTCTTCATTAAAGACAGCAGTTTAATTCTTCGCTCTGTATCTCTCCGCTTTCTTTCTCGGCGGCGTATACAGATTGCAGGCTAATGGACTGTCCTTAAATCCAGCTTTTATTTCTTCTTAAAGATGAAAGACATCCCTCTAAAGTCCGTTTCTTTTTGTGCTTGACACTTGAACGCTCGGATGTTTTTAAAGGCCGGCTGTCCGTATTTAATGCAGTCACACGGTCGTATTTCAATGTGCAGCCGCCATGGAGATGTATTAGAGATGGTAATGAAGGTTTTGGATGGTCACACACACACACACACACACACACACACACACACACACACACACACACACACACATAATTGTTTGTAGGGATTATATAAAAAGGGCATTATTCAAATCTTGCTTTCTCTCTCGCTCTAGTACTTTTGAGGAAGTGTCTGAACATCATGACGTCTGAGTGAACTGTGATCCAGGTTCTGGTTCTGGTTCTGGTCCTGGTTCAGGTTCTGGTTCAGGTTCAGGTTCTTGCCTTCTGTTTGTTCTGGTCTTTATTAAAGCATTTCATGGCTTGGAAACTCTGCCCTGCTGTAATTAATATAAGGGAAGTCAGCAAACATATTCTCTTCATATTCTCTTCTGCTTCTTGAGTGTGTGTGTGTGTGGGGGGGGGGGGGGGGGGGGAGCTATTTTTATCCCACACTAACAGGATGCAGTGACTTGGGGGGGGGGAGCTATTTTTATCCCACACTAACAGGATGCAGTGACTTCAGAAATGTTCCCACTGCCTGATTGTGTAATTATTGATTTTCCCTGCCCCAGTTACAACTTTTTTCCCTATGTTGTTGTATACATGTAAACATCTCAGTTTGGGATTTTTCACCTCCAGTCTGGGTCACATGCCAATGAGGTTCTAAATCATCTGAAACATCTGATACCCGGACAGTATATTATGATGTTCATATATCCTTCATAAAGCTACCCATAACAGGATGGGTTCCCTTTTTGATTTTCTTCCATGTGTCGTGTCAGAGAGTTGTTCCGTGCCACCGTCTCCTCTGGTTTGTTTATGACGGATCTGAACTACGGAGCTTTGTGGTCATGACTTCGGATGTTCTAGAAACGCCCACGAACGAGAAAGAAGACGAAAGTTCTTTTTGTCTTTTTTTCTTTAGTGTGATGCAGAGCATGAAGCTTTAGTGTAGCCGTAGTGTTTCTGTTCAGGTGCAGGGAAGTGGTTTGGGTTGAGCTGGAGGCCACGCTTGTTCTGAGCGGCTTAGTTGCCTTCGAGCTCATCCCTGACGAGCTGACAGAACGAAGGCTCGGGGTCATCGCTGTCCTCCAGCTCTGCTGCATGGGCACTGATCTGCCTCGAGCGCTGTTTTATTTCTGTACCGGCGTCGCTGTCTGTGGTGCTGAATCCTGACGGTATCCTGAAGGCACGGGTGTCAAAGGCAAGTTCTGCCCGGACCACCTCGGCACTTTCGTGACACTTTAAATGGACGTAGAACTAAGGATATTATCTATTAACTAGTAACCAGCTCTGATAGTAGAATAGGAATTTCCTTATTTCTAGGGAAAAGAATCACTAATAGAAAGTGTTCAACTGTACGCGTTAATATGTGACGACGTTTATTATACAGATTGAAGTTGTTGTTGTTGTTTTTTTTTATCAAATATCGGAGATGTACTGCATATCATTAAGGACGAGATATGAGAAGAAGAAGAGCATTCTGGAATTTGGAGTTAATCACTGAATCCCAGTAAAGACTTCTGACATGTTTGTGAATTGTTTTTTAGACATGGGTCTGACAAACGCAGCAGACAGGTGTAGATGTGAATGTGAGAACGTGTACATTTGCGCCGGTAGAGAATGCGCAAGGTAATCACGTTTGTCGCTTTTATCCAAAGCGACTTACACATGAGGAAATACGAGCAAAGTGATATACCGAGCGGAGAACAATGCAAGTAGTGCTACTGTACAAGATTTATAATCGAGCTCTAGAGAAGCACAGTGCGCAGAGTCGAGGTGTAAGAGCCAGAGTAATTTATTTATTTATTTTTAATAAAGTGGGGGTTGGTGTTTTAGGGGTTGGTTAGGTGTTCACGGAAGAGCCGGGTCTTTAGCTGTTTTTTGAAGATGGTGAGAGGTTCTGCGTCCGGATTGAGATTAGAAGTTCATTCCACCACTGAGGGACTGTTAGTGTGAAGGTTCTGGAAAGGGATCTTGAGCAACGCTGAGTGGGAACTACTAAAGCGTCGGTCGTTAACCGATCGCAGATTGCGTGAGGGAGCGTAAGCCTCGAGGAGAGAGTTGAGGTAGGGGGCGCTGTTCCAGATAAGGTCTTGTACGTGAGCATCAAGGCCTTGAATTTGATACGGGCGGCTACAGGAAGCCAGTGGAGGGAGATGATTACTCTGGTAATGGCTCTGCTTTATTCTAGATATCATTGGTCTAGTGTAAAAATATGAAGTAGTATATAGAATATAGTAGTATATACACTATTACCACGGTGTTATTGTTTGCAAGTTCGCACGGCCGACGAAGCGAGACAGCGGGATATTTTTGGCTGCAGGCGTTGAGTTTGACTCCTGTGCCTCAGGCGTCATCATACTTCATGTGGAAATGATTTATAATGTAATTGTGGACGTTGTTTATTCTGTTTGTTCACACAGCAGCTGGATGAACTCCATGAACAAACATGCTACGTGACCAAGCCTGTGACCGGTGGCACGTGACCAAGCCGATCCATTCCCTAAGACTCACGACTTAGACACAAAGATACCGACTCCTTTGTGTCAAAAGGTTTTAATTCTATTAGTCTCACGTTTCATCCGCTTCTCATTTCTATTTTCCTTTTCTCATTGTGCTTATAAATGTGCTTATAAATCTCCCAGCATGTCAGGAAGTCGGGGTCAGAGCGCAGGGTCAGACATGATACAGCGCCCCCTGGAGCAGAGAGGGTTAAGGGCCTTGCTCAAGGGCCCAACAGTGGCAGCTTGAACCCCCGACCTTCCGATCAGTCACCCAGAGCCTTACCCGCTGCCACCACTGCCCCAAGTGAAACAGTAGAGCATTTTCTTACTTTCTCCATACCTTTTTTCCTTCTTTGGTGCCCACTCTCTCTCTCTCTCTCTCTCTGTTTTCTTTTCTCCATGTTTACACAGGTGGCTTTAGTACAGTGTGGTGTTTATATGCAGTGAGTCCTGCATATCACTTCGTACTCTGCCTTTATTCCTGCACGAGTTTCCACAGCACGTTGAATAGAGCCGTTACTGCTCCATTCTCCATGATAACAGCCTGGATATTAATAATCCCCAGCGCACTTGGTGGATTTCCAGATGTTGGTGATTACCTGATGGATGTTCTTTTTATTTTCACGGCCAGCAACATTCCTCAGGCGGCAGCAAAAGCGTAGTGTGTAGTCGTTTATCTGGGGATTAAACCGCAATGCTAGCTATAGGGTAATGTCCGGGGCGTGTGTGTGTGTGTGCATCGGATAGATCTAAATGATGTCTCTTACGTAGCAGAGGTTGTGTTCTCCACTCAGAGCCACTGAGAGAGAATATTCTCCTGGACAGAAGCCATGAAGCAGTTGGAGTCCGGTTAGAGAGACAGGAAGCAGGAAGGTGACGAGCTCCAGCAACCCTGTCTACCTTTTTTTTTGCTCCTCAGACAATAAAGTTTACAATGAAGTGTCCAGCTGTCATACACACACACACACACACACGCACACACACACACACACACACACACACACCTGCTGCTGCTGCCTTTATTAAACCAGTGCACAAGCAGCAAACACAACCGACACGCAAACACTCCAGTTTTATTAGTAATATCCAACATCCTGTGTTCATCCACAATGTGGTTTTGTAGAGCCGTAGATACGCTACAGGGCGTCTCCATACGTAGAGCCGTAGATACGCTACAGGGCGTCTCCATACGTAGAGCAGTAGATACGCTACAGGGCGTCTCCATACGTAGAGCCGTAGATACGCTACAGGGCGTCTCCATACGTAGAGCCGTAGATACGCTACAGGGCGTCTCCATACGTAGAGCAGTAGATACGCTACAGGACGTCTCCATACGTAGAGCCGTAGATACGCTGCAGGACGTCTCCATACGTAGAGCCGTAGATACGCTACAGGGCGTCTCCATACGTAGAGACGTAGATACGCTACAGGGCGTCTCCATACGTAGAGCAGTAGATACGCTACAGGGCGTCTCCATACGTAGAGCCGTAGATACGCTACAGGGCGTCTCCATACGTAGAGCAGTAGATACGCTACAGGGCGTCTCCATACGTAGAGCCGTAGATACGCTGCAGGACGTCTCCATACGTAGAGCAGTAGATACGCTACAGGACGTCTCCATACGTAGAGCCGTAGATACGCTGCAGGACGTCTCCATACGTAGAGCCGTAGATACGCTACAGGGCGTCTCCATACGTAGAGCCGTAGATACGCTACAGGACGTCTCCATACGTAGAGCCGTAGATACGCTGCAGGACGTCTCCATACGTAGAGCCGTAGATACGCTACAGGACGTCTCCATACGTAGAGCAGTAGATACGCTACAGGACGTCTCCATACGTAGAGCCGTAGATACGCTGCAGGACGTCTCCATACGTAGAGCCGTAGATACGCTGCAGGACGTCTCCATACGTAGAGCAGTAGATACGCTACAGGACGTCTCCATACGTAGGGGACTGTGTTTGCCAGCACCACGTCGGTTGTGTCTTCGTCAGTGGATGTTCTCGGTCAGAGACTTTAATGTTGTAGAAGGTTCTGCTACAGAGATGAACAAAAGAGCAAATAACAATGACATCCACTCCACCACTCATGATGCAGTTCTTATGAGGCTTTCTCATTCACTCTCGCTCTCTCTCTTTCTCTCTCATTCTCTCTCTCTCTCGCTCTCTCCCTTTCTCTCTCTCTGTCTCTTTCTTACTCTTTCTCTCTCTCTCTTTCTCTCTCTTTCTCTCTCTCTGTCTGCGTTTCAGTATTCGCTTTATTTACTTTGTCTTTCCCGAACAATCTTCTGAGCTCAGTTTAGACGTAGCCGTAAAGTGCAACTGCTATAGCAAGGTCATGTACGTGGTGTGTGTGTGTGCCTGTGTGTTCGTGCGTGCATGTGTATGTGTGTGTTCAGAGGGATGAGAGCAGATTGGATTATTTAACACTGCGGGAGGAAAACAGGTTGCGTTAGTGTGTCAGTGCTGCTCAAACACACGCTGTTATTCTCTCCGATGGCTTTTCACACATCACTCCACCGCTCAGGTTTGTGGGTAATGTTGGGGCGTCGGTGCCGAGCAGGTTTTTCACTCCACCGCTCAGGTTTGTGGGTAATGTCGGGGCGTCGGTGCCGAGCAGGTTTTTCACTCCACCGCTCAGGTTTGTGGGTAATGTCGGGGCGTCGGTGCCGAGCAGGTTTTTCACTCCACCGCTCAGGTTTGTGGGTAATGTCGGGGCGTCGGTGCCGAGCAGGTTTTTCACTCCACCGCTCAGGTTTGTGGGTAATGTCGGGGCGTCGGTGCCGAGCAGGTTTTTTCACGAGTTGGGAGTGTAAATTTAAAGTAAATGGAGAAGATGTCAATTGCGCACATTAAAATGAGCAAGTTCGCAAAGTGCTTTTCTGAGTGTCACTGTATATTTCTCCTAAATATCAGCTTGATTTGGGGGGATTTTTCAGGATCTGAAAAACCGAAGCTCATCTTAAACGATACCTTGCTCAATTAAAACCTTAAATTCACATTAGACCTATTTTGCTGTCTCTCACTTCATTCTTTCTGTCCCATTGTCACAGTGTCTCTTGTTTGCTCTCTCTCTCTTCACTTAGGGGAAAAAGGGAAATGTCTAAACTCTTTGTGTGCTTTTGATGAGCTAAACGCCTCACAGATGGTGTTTTGATTCTCCTCCTCTTCATCATGGATGATGCCTGACTGACGTGACGTCTTTTTCACACTCTTCTCATGACTCTCGATTCCCAAACGAAGCGGTGCATTCATTTTCATCTACACAAATCGCTGACTTCCCGGTCAGACGTGGCCGAGTTCTGACGAAGTGGCGATAAAATCATCGTTTGAGTTTTTCTGCCTATAACTTGCTCTAACACCTCAAGCATGAATATATTACACCAAAACGACGTGGACACCTTTATTTATTTTGCCAACCTTGCTTAATGGTTTCTTTACGGCTTCGCTTCGCCTGAAGGTGATGTTTGATGTCCGGTGTGATTTCCTCCCTCGGCGAATGTCACGATTTGATCTACTTGTCGGATCACAGCGAAACTGACACGAGGCGGTAAGTCGTAATTCCCGACCTCCGATTAGGAAAAAAACAAAGACAACTTGGAATTACTTCTCAGGAACTCGACTTGAGGACAATCTCCTCAACCCAGAGTTTAGTAAGCGATGTCAGATCAACATAGCTGCTCACGGCATGAACAGTAAACTCGGGAGCACTTCTTATCTTTAAACCAGGTGTGCAGTATATACAAGAAATACCTTTAGATCTGTCAACATACAGATATATTCACTTGTTAAATCTATAACTGATCAGAAGGTCTGGGGTTTAAGCCCCAGCACTGCTAAGGTGCCACTGTTGGGCCCTTGAGCAAGGCCCTTAAGCTTCTCTACTCCAGGGGGCGCTGTATCATGGCTGACCCTGCGCTCTGACCCCAACTTCCTAACATGCTGGGGTATGCGAAAAAACAATTACTGTGCTGTAATGTACACGTGACTAATAAAGACTCATCATCATTATCATTAAAATGATCATAGTGTTTAAGTGTAAACAGTCACTCGTCCTTAAGAGTCCTTTTATGTTTTTATTTCCTCGTCTCGCTTGGGCTCCCGTGCAAGTATAGATTTGACAAACCATGGTGTCCCCTGGTGTCCCTTCGCTCAGTCGATGCTCACGTCACTGCTGAAATAATCCCTGATTGGTAATTCAATTTCTGGCTATTTTTCATGAACAAACCGGAAGAATCTTTAGAACGTTTTGAAGTCTTGTGATTACCTCACGAGCAGATGAAGGAGCGAAGGCGGTTTGATTTTTCATCATTAAAACAATGAACTGGTGGCTCGACATGGCGGGATTCTCTTGTGCAGATTGCGTGATTTGAGCGGTAATCCGTAACGCTTTGGCTGTTTGTTCTTATCGGGGTTTGTGGTATTCGTTTGTACGAACTGCCTCGGTGCCAAGAACCTGTACTGAATTTGGGAGGAACGCTTTCATGCTCGTTGTGCCTACAACCTGGAACAATCTTCAGAACGTTTATAAGCTACTTTCTTTTATTCCTCTTGATGTCTTTAAATACAGAGTCTCTGAAAATGTAACTAAAGCCTTAGTAGCTTGAGTCTCTCATACACACAGAGGGAGAGTGACTGGTTTTAGCCTGAGGCTGGGATGTGTTGGATGAATAATGTCCTGGTGAAAGGTGTCAGCTGTACTGAACAAACCTGTAGGCTCACTGTCATGTGTTTGTATGGGTTGCCCGTGGGGTGATGCGATGTGTGTAGCGCAGAGAAGCCTCTGGCTAGCCTTTATGGTGAACCTAGTCTACAAGTCGTCCCCCGCCTTTGCAGTCTCCCTCACCAAGACCCTTGCTAGGCCTCCATGTGATCACGCAGCTCCAGGTTAACTTGACAGGTGATCTAGGAGCTGCAGGTGATGTGCTGGCCCACAGTGTGGACATACCCCAGTGTTAGCCAACAACTGCCCCGCTGCCTTGTGGGTAAGTCTGGGAAGACAAAAGGCTAAGGAAGCATCCTCTAAGAGAAAAGCAATGCCGGGACAACACGCACAGGCAGACGTCAATCATCTGTTGAGCCGACACTGTCTGGGCTAGCCACTGGGAACCATTCTCTCACAGTCACGCAGTGCTACTGGGAATCGTGTTAAACCTCTCACTGCACAGGTCTCCACATTATCCTTGGTGTTGAACATCTACAACCCACCTCCAGACGTCTGACAGCAATATGGCGTCTGGTGATAAGAGAAGATTTGAATGAACTGGAAGCCTCCAGTCAGATCTCTGCATGTCAGCAGCACTGGATATATGATCGCTAACGTAGGAATTAAGCACTTCGCTCTACTTCAGTTATGGGGAGGATCCTGGAAATGTTGGCGTGAACATTGTCCAGTCAACCTTCGCCGTTTTATTCTACCTGTCAAAACATTCTGGATACTGTTGCTCCATTTAGGATTATTCGAACCCTAAACTGGAAGTTGAACCATGGCTGAATGATACCACTCGTGCTGGAAGACATGATTGTAGGAGAGCCGATGGAAAAAAAGATAGGTTGCAGGTCATCTTAAAAGAAAGTTTGGTATAAATATAAAAAAAAAACCTGTCAGAACTGAAAAGTCGAAGTATTTCCCAGAGATTAGTTCAAACACATTTCACAAGCCTCGTGTTCTTTTTAGTACTATTAACGCCGCTCCGAACACATCTCAATCACCTTGGCTGGAGTTTTCTTTTGAAATGTGTGAAAACTGTTTACATTTTTTTTTGTTGACAAGATTGACAATGTTAGAAACGTCTCGTTTCCCTCTGCCGATCCATCTCTCACCCCTTCGCGCTCTGCTGCTTTTAACCAGTTTCTTCTTTGAGAGATGTTATTGGTAAAATGAGATCATCTGCCTGTCGCATAAACGTTGTTCCTCCTCATTAAAAAAAAAAAAAAAAGCTTTTGAAACCATTGGTCCCAAAATTCTAATCATTATAAATAGTTATCTTGCCTCGGGTGTTGTACCTCGGGATTTTAAACATGCGGTAGTGGAAACATTGATCAAAACATCTCATTTGGATACGTCGGTTCTCGCTCATTTCAGACCCGTCTCAAAACGTCCGTTCCTTTCCAAGATATTGGAGAGAGAGCTGTATTTATACAATTACACAATCTTTATTAGTTAGCATCTTTCCTTTTCAAAGGCAGATAGAGTTGTGTATCATCCGCATAACAATGAAACGATGCCAAATTTCCTAAAAATCTTCCCTAGGGGAAGCATGTATAAGGTGACCAGTGTTTACTGTTTTATTCTGATTATGTTTGTACAGCACTCTGGTAAACACTTGTTGTTTTTAAAACTGCTCTGTGAATAAATTTTGACTTTGGCTAACCCATTCCTGCATAGCTTGCCAGATCTTTTGGGATGTTCCACACTGTGGTCCCAATTAGAAGCCTGGAAAACTGGCATCCTGGAATGTGGGATCTCACCTGGACTGATTAGACCCCATTGTAGAACAGCTCTGGTTACAGCTGAGCTAAGGTGGTACAACATCGCCATCCATCCAAGGCTTCCTAATAGAGGAGCAATGGATGGGTTACACATCCGTGGTGGAAAGGATAGCGTGCTGGTGGACGGCGGCTTTGTGGGGTGGAACGGGCAATCGAGGACACACAAGAATTCACTGGAGAATGCTGGGAGATAGCATAAGTGAACCAGGAAGTGTCTACAGTGCATGCCCCAGTCTAATAAAACGTCTGGGTCCAGGATTGGACTGTTGGAGCCATCTAAGAACCCACCATAAGAGAACAGAAATTGACATCATCTTTGAATTATGATGGACAACATGAAAGCGAAGCAAATGCAGGTGTAAGTGTGTGTGTGTGTGTGTGTGTATACATGTGCCCTTTAGATCAGATCAGAACAGTCGACTCTTCCGATCTGTACACAGCTGCTCTCCTGCTTTTACCCTCCTCTGTCTGACTCGTATCTCTTCTGTTCATCTTAAACGCCTCTCTGAACTGTCAGACAGAAGCAGTAACACACTCTGCTTTTTCAACACACACCCCTACGCTGTTGCACAGCGCTGTACAAACAGTGAAAGCTGCGACGAGATGGAGATCACTGCAGAAGCAACAACTTTCTGCTTGCTCTTCAAAAAGAAATAAGACACCGGCCTGGGCTTCGTTTCTCTTAATCTGAGTGGCACTGATGTTCCTTTTTCTACAAACCCCCAGGTCAGAATCAAATCATTGTGTCAGAAGTGGAGTAAATTGATTGGCTGATTGTAATCTGTGTTCCTCGTTGGTTTCTCCAACAGCGGAGCATCACGTCTGACCTCTATTAGCTTCAGTAACCTTTCTGTCACACCACTGTGTCCTCCTCCTCTCACGAACCTGGGCTTTAACCTGGGTCAGGCATTCGGCTGATTGTTATTCCGCTAACCATCATCATAATTACTGGTCACAGAGGGTGATGGTGAGATTAGAATTAGAATAACACACACACATCCATCCATTTTCTGTACCACATCCTAGGCAGGGTCTCTTGAAGCCTGGAGCTTATCCCAGGGGACTCGGGGAACAAGACCGGGGGCACACTCACACACCCATTCATGGACTACGGACAATTTGGAAATGCCAATCAGCCTACAATGTATGTGTTTGGACCGGGGGAGGAAACCGGAGTACCCGGAGGAAACCCCCCGCAGCACGGGGAGAACACGCACACTCCGTGTACACAGGGCGTTTTTATACAGAGTTTTATTCCTGTTATACCACAGCAAATTGGCAAGTAGTACAATCATTTTTACTGTAGGAACTGTACCGTATTAGAAAGATTACATTCATATAGACCTATTTGTATGAGAACTTGAAGCACTTGAAGCGGGTACTGAGTGATAAAGTCCAGCTCTGTGGAATTATAAATAGCAGCGTTGGGAAAGAATGAAAGTGGACCAGAAAATACATGGAAATAAAATCGCTCACTCCAAGGTGACTCACAGCGGTGTTGGGGAAGAAGGTTACTCTAGGTCTTTCTTCCCCTTTTGATGTGAAAGTGTGTCAGGTGGATTTTAGCTTTTAGCGTTTAGCAACCCCCCCAAAAAAAAAAAAAAAAAAAAAAAAGCTTTTTGAAGTTCTCTCGAGTTCATACCGGTGGGTATCGCGAGGTAATCTCAACCGGTCAGGCATCCTTGAACAGAATTTGCAGGTTTACCTGAGCACAACAGGAATAAATTGCTTGCTTTATAGTTTGAGGGAAACAGCTAGGAGTGTAAACGTTCTCTTTCTTTGTTTATGTCTCTCGTATTCCCCACGAGGAGGTGAAGATGAGGTCGGGAGCTGCTAGCGTGAGATTTCGCTGCTTGGAAAATGGAAGCTTGTACAGTGTCGTGTCATTTCAGCTTTAAGCCTTCAGTGTCACACTTTCCTGTCTTTATAAAGGCTGCAAAGCACCGTGGGACAAACTTAACAAGACATTAGCTTGATTACTTAACAAGGTTTGTTACTATAGAAATCATAACGTATTCGTCAGGGCCGGGGCTCGAGCTCGGGTCGAGGTGAGATGAGAGTCAAACAATCTCTCCATGAGACACGGGCGATGATCCCAATTGCAAAGACGAACTCAAATGGAGTAAAACTCTCTGAACTGAGAGTTTGAATAAAAATCCAAATACATTTTTTTAAAAATGCAAAAACAGGATGCAAAGTTTATCCACGAAGTTCAGTCAGTAAATTCAAAGAAATAATCCGATGAGGAAATCCGCAACGCAAAAATATCTCCTCAAAGAAGTGAACCAACAGAAATAGATCCTCAAGGATAAAAAAAAAAAGGCAGGACCAACATTCAGTACGTTTACACGGACGACGATAATCCGATATGAACCCGATTAAGACGATACTCTGATTAAGAAACTCGCATGTAAACAGAGATTATCGATGACCCTAATCCGATTAAAGTCAGACTCGAAGTAAACACGGATGGAATTAAGACGTGTGGAGTGTTCCTGTTTTAGTCGCGTTATCGACGTGCGTTACACGTACACACCTTAATCACACTATTAACGTCGTGTGAGAGTTTTCACCGCATTGTGCGACAGGACACGATCACACACGGCAGCGCTCGACCGTTTGACGGCGAACAAGAGAGCACGGCCGCGTCCCAAACCGCGCACTTACCTGCTACAGTATATAGTAGGCGAGATACATGAATTTCACCTGCTATATAGACGGTAAGTACGCGGTTTGGGACGCAGCCCACGGCTTCAAGCGGGCGTCTATTTGCACGTACAGCACGACGAATAATTAACCGCACTCGAAGCGTTCGTAAAATTAAAAATAAAAACACCCTACCTAAACTGTATACGGTTCCATAACGAAGACCGACTGTACGTCGATACGTGAAATTCCGGAGGGACGTCGGACGGCGTGGCGCGGGGACGTAATGACGTGTGACGTTAATCGATCTCTGTTCTATAACATGTAAAACAGGAACATGAAAGGAGTATTCTAAAAGCGACTCATGTAAACACCTTAATCACAATATCGTCTTATTCAGAATAAGATCAATAATTAGATTAGCGCAGTCCGCGTAAACGTAGTAAGTGTTACTTACATGAGACACAGGAGGCTGGCCTTAGCAAAGAAATACACACAAGGGAATGGAGACACCGGTGACAGAGGGAACACAACAGGAGGGAACAACGAGGGTCTCTAGGGGCCAAAACATAAAATAGCAAGTCCAGAATCCCGATAGTATTAAAACAAGTGCGCTGTTGCTGCTGTTGTAAAAATAAATAAATAAATAAATTAATCAATACCTTCTGGACCAATCAGAATCGATAATTCAAATAGAATAGAAAATAGGATCTTACAACCTGTGATAGGTGTTTTTGTTTCCGGAAGGTGTTTGTTTTTCCTCAAGTCAGACAGGGACGGTGGATTTCCGTTCTCGGATGGTTCTTTTGTTCCCTCATCATCTCGTTTGCGATTCCGACGTCTTTGACTCTGTCTGCAATTTACTCTGACATGTGGGTCGTGACGCGTGCTCCGTCAGCCAGGCTCAAGCAGTCAGGCTTGTCAGGAGAAGTGCTTTAAATGACTCTGAGATGAAATCAGATCAGAAAGTGTGCGGTTTCTTGTTACGGCTCTTCTCTCTGCACTGCATCTCTATTATAGATCATAACAGGTTATTATTATTGATTTCAGTCTGCTAACTGGACCCGGTCAATTACCTCACACTCCGTAGGACAGACGGAATCTTTCATGAAGAGCATCGATCATCACAGAAGTCCTAATGTCACAGTGCCGTGTGTTTTGAGGCTTCCTGCTGCCCCTGTGGATATTTATGGATTTGAGAGATTTTGTACCTCCATACTTCCACCTCGGGCTGTTTATGCTTCTGTTCGGTTTTTGTTGTGCTGCCTTTAATCGATCAGTGCAACCAGAAGCTGAAAGAGACTTTTTGCTGGGCTCCAGAAATAGAGGTTTTCTTCTAGAACATACAATTCCCTCCACTAATATTGGCACCCTTGGTAAATATGAGCTGTGAAGGCTGTGAAAAATCGTCTTTAATGTTTAACCTTTTGGTATTTTGTTAAAAAAAAAAAAATTCACAAAAATACTCTGCTCTCATGGATATCAAACAATTGCAAACACAACACAGGTTTATAAAAAATATCTTATATTATATATAGGTGTGCAACAATTATTGGCACCCTTTTAGTCAGTATTTTGTGCTACATCCCTTTGCTGAGATAACAGCTCTGAGTCTTCTCCTATAACGCTGATGAGGTTGGAGAATACATGGCGAGGGATCTGAGAGCGTTCCTCCGTACAGAATCTCCCCAGATCCTTCAGATTTCGAGGTCCACGCTGGTGGAGTCTCCTCTTCAGTTCACCCCACAGGTGTTCTATGGGGTTCAGGTCAGGGGACTGGGATGGTCAGGGCAGGAGCTTGATATTGTGGTCAGTAAACCATTTCTGTGTTGATTCTGATGATGTTTTGGATCATCGTCCTGCTGGAAGATCCGACCACGGCCCATTTGAATCTTTCTGGCAGAGGCAGTCAGGTTTTCATTTAATATCTGTTGATATTTGATCGAGTCCATGATGCCATGTGTCCTAACAAAATGTCCAGGTCCTCTGTCAGAAAAACAGTCCCAAAACATTAAAGATCCTCCTCCATATTTAACCGTGGACATGAGGGACTTTTCCATACGGCTACCTCTCTGTGTGCTCCAAAACCACCTCTGTGTTTATTACCAAAAAGCTCTATTCTGGTTTCATCTGACCGTAGAACCCGATCCCATTTGAAGCTCCAGTCGTGTCTGACACACTGAAGACGCTCGAGTTTGTGTTTGGAAAAAAAATTGTCCTTCTTGGTAAATTTCTTTAGTACAAGAGGAATAAAACACTTTTTAAGACGAAAACATACTGTTTTTGGAAAATAACTTCAGGATGGTAATGATAATACTGCTTAGTGCACATTAAATGTTTCATGTTTCTCTCTCTCCCTCTCTCTCTCTCTCTCTCTGTAGGAGATAGTGGGCGGTAACCCTTCACAGAGGAACTGGAAGGGAATATTAATTGCTCTGCTGGTTATTCTGATCATCTGCTCTCTCATCGTTACCTCCGTCATCCTGCTCACACCAGGTACTTCTTTTTTTTTCCCCATTGTTACATGGTTTCTCTGTCTATCTTCCTCTTTACCTAATTAGCTATCGTTACTGGTTTGTTGGTGTCTGAATAATAAAAACAAAAAAAAACCTTGCATTTCTGCCAGTGTCTGTTTTCGGGTTATGATCAGAAGAGTTAGGCGTGGCCCATTACTTTATGTAGGAAAACCACCGTCCTTTTCAGATGGGAAGATGTCAATTAGATCTAGTGGAAAAATAATAAAGGGATCCGGTTCACTAAAACATTTTATATAGAGCTTCACTCTCAACAGCAAACAGATGATAAACACTGCACTAAGCACCGGCTTTACTGTTAAAATAAAAATATACTATTATTTATATTTTAGAATTTTATAAGTCCCAGAAATCCTAATCCCAGAAATCCTAATCACACATTGTGACATATACTATACATACAGTAAACAATATATGGCCAAAAGTATGTGCACCCCTGACCATCACACTCGTATGTGCTTGTTGAACGTCCCATTCCAGATTTATTTCCCACTTTGTTGTTATAATGCGCTCCACTCTTCCGGGAAGGCTTTCCACTAGATATTGGGGCGTGGCCGTGGGGATTCGTGTTCATTCAGCTACAAGAGCGTTAGTGAGGTCGAGGTCAGGCGCTGATGTCGATGTTAGGACGCTCCAGTTCCTGTTCATCCCAAAGGTGTTCAGTAGGGTTGAGGTCAGGGATCTGTACAGGACACACACGTTCTTCTACCTTCTTCCGACCTTCACACACCACGTCTTCATGGAGCTCGCTTTGTACACACTAGCATCGTCATAATGAAGCAGGTTTGGGCCTCTTAGTTCCAAGGGAAATTCTTAACACTATAGAATACAAAGGCATTCTTGGCAATTGTGGGCTTCGAACCTTCTGGCAACCGTTTGGAGAAGAACCACATACAGTACAAGTGTGATGGTTAGGTGTCCACATACTTTTGGCCATATAGTGTATAATATTTCTCTCCACCCGTGATCGATTGTGTTTCTGCCGTTAAAAAAAACTGTTCAGCCTGCAGTTACTTTCGATTTTTTTTCTTCTGGATGTTGCCTTCACAACTTTGAGAAGTATGATGCTCCGAGTTTAGTCTCGGCAACATGGACGAAGATGAGGTCAGAAATCTTCCCGGAAATCTTTCTGTGGCCAGGTTATATGATGTACAGCTCCATGTCTCACCGCAGATGAACACAGTCGAGCTCTATATTAATGTGTACGCTAAAGACTCATGCATTAATGAAGAGTGGCAGCTGTTTAAATCGTTTAAACAGATTGATCATTTAAAAAAAAATTGGATCAGATTGAGCACAAATTTCTATTAAGAAAAGTCTTTTTTCCACCCCGTTCAGCCCTGAAGTCGCGAGTAAGGAGTGTAACGTCTCATCACTCTGAGAGCGCTGTATTTTTCTCTTTCTGTGTCTCTACACATCATAATGTGTAGAATGGTTGAAGTCCATCTTCCTGCATTTATTGTGAGCCAATTCTGTCCCGTTTATTCAGATATTGCTCCTTTCTTATATTCGCACAGAGACGCCTCGCCGCCTTCCCTGACAGCACTTTCTTTATCCCAGCGAGTATTTCTAGATAAGCGATGTCTGAGATCGTCGTTGTTCTGCTCGTCGTTTCGGGTTCTCAGCAGCTGTGCCGTGTGAAAACGTTCTCGACGTTCCAGTTTCCTGCATTCAGAACAGCGTGTGTAGTGCAGTGAAGTGTTCGTGAGCTTCCTGTTGGGCTGCAGTGACAGGAAATCTAAGACATTTATGCAAATGAAGCTTCACCTAATTAAATATGTTGCATACTTAATAAAACAAAAACAAACAAACAAACAAACAAAAATCCTAGTCTTTTAATGTTGTTAGAATCAAATAAAAATTTGATGAGTACAGTTTGATGTTGTTGCCATCCAGAGAAAGACTTTTACAGAAAAGTATTTTATTGTTCAATTAAGAAAAGCCCACACACTATTATTATTATTATTATTATTATAATTATTATTATAATTATTATTATTATTATTATTATTATTATTATTATTATTGTTGTTGATGTTGTTGTTGACTTTTTCAAGATAAAATATATAGCAAATCCATATTATTATTATTATTATTATTATTATTATTATTATTATTGTTGTTGTTGTTGTTGTTGTTGTTGTTGTTGACTTTTTCAGGATAAAATATAAAGCAAATCCATATTATTATTATTATTATTATTATTATTATTATTATTGTTGTTGTTGTTGTTGTTGTTGACTTTTTCCAGGATAAAATATATAGCAAATCCATATTATTATTATTATTATTATTATTATTATTATTGTTGTTGTTGATGTTGTTGACTTTTTCAGGATAAATATATAGCAAGTCCATATTATTATTATTATTATTATTATTATTATTATTATTGTTATTATTATTGTTGTTGTTGTTGTTGTTGTTGTTGTTGACTTTTTCAGGATAAAATATAAAGCAAATCCATATTATTATTATTATTATTATTATTATTATTATTGTTGTTGTTGTTGTTGTTGTTGTTGACTTTTTCAGGATAAATATATAGCAAGTCCATATTATTATTATTATTATTATTATTATTATTATTATTATTGTTGTTGTTGTTGTTGTTGACTTTTTCAGGATAAAATATGAAGCAAATCCATATTATTATTATTATTATTATTATTATTATTATTATTATTGTTGTTGTTGTTGTTGTTGTTGACTTTTTCAGGATAAAATATGAAGCAAATCCAACAATGATCAGTATTTTAGGAATTTCCGCTGTGATATTCTTCTGACTAAGGGCCACATTTTATGAATAGCGCTCATCTAGAAACTGAAATATTTGGGTTTGGATAAGAAATAAAACAAATTTAGAGGAAGAACGCTTTTAAAAATACAATGTGGCATAATGTTATGACTGTAGTGTGGTTTATGAGGTTTTTAAAGAAAACTGACATTCATATCATAATGACATCATAACTTACACAAGTCCACTCCGAAAGTATTGGAACAGCAAGGCCGATTCTATTGTATTCACTATACGTTTGGATTTGAGGGGAAAATATGAATACGAGACGACAGATCGGAATTTCAGCTTTCGTTTCCTGATATTTACATCTGGATATGTTGAACAGCATACAACATACAACATGGCACCCAATTTTTAGCTGAGCTAAAAAAGTATAGGAAGTAAATGAAAGTAATTGACACTGAATATTTGGTTGCACACTTGGCTAAATATAACTGTTGCATTCTTCTTTTGTGTTGCTTTTCCAGGCTTTTGTGAAATGCTGCTCAACTGGGTTAAGGTCTGGTGATTGACTTGGCCAGTCTAAAACCTTCCACTTTTTCCCACTGGCTCAAAACGGACGGCTTTTCTCCCATAGACAGTTATCTGGTCTTCATGTTGGTTTATCCTTTTTAACAAGTTCAGTCTTCACAGGTGAAACTAAGAGTAGACATTCAGAGCTATTCATTCTTTAAACAATCGATGTAACAGAGCACCCCTGGACAGCAAGAAACACCAATCAGTTACATGTTCCAATATTTTTGATCACTTGAAAAACAAGTGGGTTCAAACAAAAGGTGGCATCTAGATGTAAATATGAGGAAATGAAAGCTGAAAACAATAGAATCTGCCTTGCTGTTCCAATACTTTCGGAGGGGACTGAATATATTTCAGGAAACAAGCTTTTCGGGGTATACTGTACAACCTGGCATGATTATGAAGTGGGCAGAGCTTCTTCTTCAAAGTTTACGACGTTTCAGATAATGCGCTGTTCGCGTGTGGATAAAAACAAAAACAGTGAAATAGAGATTTCTTTTTTCCCCCGGTTGAGTTTTACATTTTATACTAATACGGTTTTAAAAGAAGACATGTTATAGATAACCTTTCTAAATGCACTATCGTAAATATTATTGACGTGACCAAAAATCATCGATTCTACCTGTAGTGTCTTGTCTTAACGATTAAATATTACTAACTGCATTCTCACACCAGCGCTCACGCTGAAACGCGACAGCGGCGTTTTATCTTTCTCGGCTCACACGCCGTTTATTTGCTAATGAAATAACGAGGCATTCGTACGAACACAAGGTCACCGTGTGCTCCTTTTTTCAGGGATAGAATGAGAGCTCAGCTGCACACGGCACACGAACCTCCAGCGCACTCGATGATCTCTTATTACTCATGAGGGACACTTTTTGTATTACAGCCAGTCCCAAGTCTTCTAGTTTGTTTGGATGATGTGAATGGATTTATTCTGCTTGTGTTCTGACCTTTCAAGGCGTCGCATGTCTGTTCATATGTACTAGTCGAACAGTCGTTTAAGAAAGTAGTCAACTAGTCGTCTTTGTCCGTAGTTAATCCGACTCGTGTCCGTAGATTTTTGGTGATGCAGGATGACGTTAACAAAATGAAGCTGAGAGACTATCACACTTTAATTATACCGTAAGCGCTTATACTATCTGGCGAATTGTTGGTCACAATAGTTATAGGCAATTTAGAATCGACAACACACAGTCATCCAGCATACAGTCTAGCAGTTCGATTTTTGCGCCGTTTTAGACGTTGTTCATCTTTATTAACCAGGGTTGCCAGGTTTTAACAAAATTACCATTCCAACTACATCTCAAAAACCACACATAAGACCTGAAATTCTGGGCATCAGAAAAACTGCAGATGTTTTGTTCTTATCCTCAGCCTTTCCATGAAGGGAAACGGAAGTGTTTCGCGTGTATTTCTGACGTATGGACATTATCCGCTCCCTTTTCCCAATTTTCACAATATCTCTAACAACAGAAATGGTTCTGTATATCATAGACACACTACCTGCACCTAGGCTTTGTCTTTTTGGGGCCATTCTATTAGATTTCATTCAGATTATTAGACATAAAAACAAGAAGAATTTGAGACTAGTCCTCGAAAACCCTCTCATTAAGCGTCCCGTGTGCTGCTCCTCCCCCGATCATGGGGCAGCGTGATTCGTTCCCCAATGGGCCTCTATTAGAGCTTGTTGCAGTTCTCATTTTTGACCAGTAGGTGGGGCGCTGAGCACTGAGCTCGCGGCACCACGATTCCACATCTAAAAAGCGAGCGGATAAAGGAACATCTGCTTTTATCTGTCAATTAGCAACGTTTTTTTTTAAAGTCGAAACCTGACCCTAGTACTTCACTGTAATGTAAAATGCATCAAGTTGCGAATGAGGACTTCATGAAGATTAATATTTGCTGAACCCCTGATATAAACGATGGGTTATACATTAGTAAATTATTTATTATTCTTTCTGTCCTGTGCCAGGTGAAGATGACAATCTGGCCTTGAAGGGGAAAGTGACACTGGAGGACATTTTCAGGAAGGACTTCAGAGTTCACGACCCTGAGGCTAAATGGATCAGCGGTGAGCCGTCATTTTCTTTTAAGCTCTGTGCTGATCTGCAGGCTGGCCATGCAGGGCCATCTTCAGCAGCAGTGCGTGATTTTTAGGTGAGGCATGAGTAGGGTATCAGGATGGATCAGGCAGGTCCGGAGGGCAGAAGGATTCAGGATCACTGGTATCGCAGGGGTAACGTGTAGACAGACAGAGAGAGAGAGAGAGAGATAAAGAAAGACTGTTAGGTATGCTCTTTTCCTGTAATGTTTAAGAAGATGTACGTTGTGCTCAGAGTGCAATCGGGGACAAGAGTATCTATGACAACATAAGGTAGGAAGGTAACACAGACATGACGGCGCCCTGAGACACGAGAGAAAAAAACTCACTCAATCCTTTTATGTTGCTTTCACTTATGCAGTGATTAGTCTGAATTGACTTAACACCAGGAAGTGAGTCATACCTGCCTTGTTTTTGTAGATTTGATCTGCGAAACTGAGCAGAGCTGCAGTGCTGGACAGAGACAGAGGACAGAGCAGTAGTGCTGGACAGAGACAGAGGACAGAGCTATAGTGCTGGACAGAGACAGAGGACAGAGCTGTAGTGCTGGAAAGAGACAGAGGACAGAGCTGTAGTGCTGGACAGAGACAGAGGACAGAGCTATAGTGCTGGACAGAGACAGAGGACAGAGCTATAGTGCTGGACAGAGACAGAGGACAGAGCTGTAGTGCTGGACAGAGACAGAGGACAGAGCTGTAGTGCTGGAAAGAGACAGAGGACAGAACTGCAGTGCTGGACAGAGACAGAGGACAGAGCTGTAGTGCTGGACAGAGACAGAGGACAGAGCAGTAGTGCTGGACAGAGACAGAGGACAGAGCTATAGTGCTGGACAGAGACAGAGGACAGAGCTGTAGTGCTGGAAAGAGACAGAGGACAGAGCTGTAGTGCTGGACAGAGACAGAGGACAGAGCTGTAGTGCTGGACAGAGACAGAGGACAGAGCTGTAGTGCTGGAAAGAGACAGAGGACAGAGCTGTAGTGCTGGAAAGAGACAGAGGACAGAACTGCAGTGCTGGACAGAGACAGAGGACAGAGCTGTAGTGCTGGACAGAGACAGAGGACAGAGCTGTAGTGCTGGACAGAGACAGAGGACAGAGCTGTAGTGCTGGACAGAGACAGAGGACAGAGCTGTAGTGCTGGAAAGAGACAGAGGACAGAGCTGTAGTGCTGGAAAGAGACAGAGGACAGAACTGTAGTGCTGGACAGAGACAGAGGACAGAGCTGTAGTGCTGGACAGAGACAGAGGACAGAGCTGTAGTGCTGGAAAGAGACAGAGGACAGAGCTGTAGTGCTGGAAAGAGACAGAGGACAGAACTGCAGTGCTGGACAGAGACAGAGGACAGAGCTGTAGTGCTGGACAGAGACAGAGGACAGAGCTGTAGTGCTGGAAAGAGACAGAGGACAGAGCTGTAGTGCTGGACAGAGACAGAGGACAGAGCTGTAGTGCTGGACAGAGACAGAGGACAGAGCTGTAGTGCTGGAAAGAGACAGAGGACAGAGCTGTAGTGCTGGAAAGAGACAGAGGACAGAACTGCAGTGCTGGACAGAGACAGAGGACAGAGCTGTAGTGCTGGACAGAGACAGAGGACAGAGCTGTAGTGCTGGACAGAGACAGAGGACAGAGCTGTAGTGCTGGACAGAGACAGAGGACAGAGCTGTGGTGCTGGACAGAGACAGAGGACAGAGCTGTAGTGCTGGACAGAGACAGAGGACAGAGCTGTAGTGCTGGAAAGAGACAGAGGACAGAGCTGTAGTGCTGGACAGAGACAGAGGACAGAGCAGTAGTGCTGGACAGAGACAGAGGACAGAGCTATAGTGCTGGACAGAGACAGAGGACAGAGCTGTAGTGCTGGAAAGAGACAGAGGACAGAGCTGTAGTGCTGGACAGAGACAGAGGACAGAGCTATAGTGCTGGACAGAGACAGAGGACAGAGCTATAGTGCTGGACAGAGACAGAGGACAGAGCTGTAGTGCTGGACAGAGACAGAGGACAGAGCTGTAGTGCTGGAAAGAGACAGAGGACAGAACTGCAGTGCTGGACAGAGACAGAGGACAGAGCTGTAGTGCTGGACAGAGACAGAGGACAGAGCAGTAGTGCTGGACAGAGACAGAGGACAGAGCTATAGTGCTGGACAGAGACAGAGGACAGAGCTGTAGTGCTGGAAAGAGACAGAGGACAGAGCTGTAGTGCTGGACAGAGACAGAGGACAGAGCTGTAGTGCTGGACAGAGACAGAGGACAGAGCTGTAGTGCTGGAAAGAGACAGAGGACAGAGCTGTAGTGCTGGAAAGAGACAGAGGACAGAACTGCAGTGCTGGACAGAGACAGAGGACAGAGCTGTAGTGCTGGACAGAGACAGAGGACAGAGCTGTAGTGCTGGACAGAGACAGAGGACAGAGCTGTAGTGCTGGACAGAGACAGAGGACAGAGCTGTGGTGCTGGACAGAGACAGAGGACAGAGCTGTGGTGCTGGACAGAGACAGAGGACAGAGCTGTAGTGCTGGACAGAGACAGAGGACAGAGCTGTAGTGCTGGACAGAGACAGAGGACAGAGCTGTAGTGCTGGACAGAGACAGAGGACAGAGCTGTAGTGCTGGACAGAGACAGAGGACAGAGCTGTAGTGCTGCAGGAACACTGTGTTCTGGAGATTTAGACCAGTGAACAAATGTTTATATAATGTTTTAAAATGTTTATATAGTTATTGAATCATTTATTTGGCGCGGACATGCTGTGTGTTCTCCATGCTGTATGATTCCTGGTGATTTCCATGATGTTTACACACACTCTGTAAAGCTCTGTTGATGTTTCTTTCCCCATCACCACATGTCAGAGCAACGAATAAATGACTTTTTAAGCTCTTCACGCACCTCAGAATGCTTCGTTTTTCTTTTCGGGTTAATTATGTGTCGTGTGAAAACAAACCAAACCAAAAAGTATCAATTTCACGCTGACTAAAGGGACTAATATGTGTCATTGGATAAAAGGTCATGTCTCTTTACCGTGAGATTTTGTCCATCACCTGCTCTCTGTGTCAGTAATGGACTTCGGTTCTCATCACTCGCTCTGCTGCTCCGGTGTGACTGCAAACAAACGACTCCATGATCACCTCATTAGTGATCAGATTATCCAGATCAGTTTGTAAATGAAACCACTACATCCCTGACTATACTCACATCAGGATTTATATGCTAGGGCCTGAGCCATCTTTCGTAAAAAGCAACCAGTTGCTGGGGCGAACTCAAACAGTGTACAGACGAGGAGGTGAGAGAGCAGGACAGACTGAAGAACTAAAGCGCCGCTGCATCATCGCTCTCTTTAGGTGGAGTTGAAGCGAAGGATAGGATCGCTATCAGCAGGTAGTGGAAGAGCATTGTGGGTAGTTTAGGAAAGCGTTAACCAAAGCAGAGCATCAGAGATGAGCTCAGTGAGCAGAACGCACCCCTGTGTGTATGGGTGTTTCGAATTTGATATGCCTCTGTGTGTAGGTGAGGAGATTCTCTATCGCACTCGTGAAGGTGATGTGCTGAAGTTCAACGCGGAGACGAACAAGAGCACACTGCTGGTGTCCAACAGGAAGTTTGTGAGTCTCTATTTCTGTATTTGTCCTCCGATTGTGTGACAGCTTTAAACAGGAATCACACAATAAACACGCGCACACACACACACACACACACACACACACACACACACTATAAATTATATAAGCGATAAACTCTATCAGTTGGTGGACTTTAAACCCTTGATCAGCGAGTGGGGTTTAATACTCTTGATCAGTAGGGTAGGTAGGGTTCAACATCTTTGATTTGTGGGCAGGGTTTAATTCTCTAGGGCAGTAGATAGATAGGGTTTATTATCGTTAGTTTGTGGTTGGGATTTAATACCCTCTATCAGTGGGTGGAGTTTAATACCCTCTATCAGTGGGTGGAGTTTAATACCCTCTATCAGTGGGTGGAGTTTAATACCCTCAATCAGTGGGTGGAGTTTAATACCCTCAATCAGTGGGTGGAGTTTAATACCCTCAATCAGTGGGTGGAGTTTAATACCCTCAATCAGTGGGTGGAGTTTAATACCCTCGATCAGTGGGTGGAGTTTATTACACTCGATCAGTGGGTGGAGTTTAATACCCTCAATCAGTGGGTGGAGTTTAATACACTGGATCAGTGGGTGGAGTTTAATACACTCAATCAGTGGGTGGAGTTTAATGCCCTCAATCAGTGAGTGGAGTTTAATACACTCGATCAGTGGATGGAATTTAATACACTCGATCAGTTTGCGGGGTTTAATACCCTGAATCAGTGGGTGGAGTTTAATACACTAGATCAGTGGATGGAGTTTAATACCCTCAATCAGTGGATGGAGTTTAATACACTCGATAAGTGGGTGGAGTTTAATACACTCAATCAGTGGGTGGAGTTTAATGCCCTCAATCAGTGAGTGGAGTTTAATACACTAGATCAGTGGGTGGAATTTAATGCCCTCAATCAGTGGGTGGAGTTTAATACACTAGATCAGTGGATGGAGTTTAATACACTCGATCAGTTTGCGGGGTTTAATACCCTTGATCTGTGGGTGGAGTTTAATACCCTCAATCAGTGGGTGGAGTTTAATACACTCGATCAGTGGGTGGAGTTTAATACACTCGATCAGTGGATGGAGTTTAATACACTCGATAAGTGGGCGGAGTTTAATACACTAGATCAGTGGATGGAGTTTAATACACTCGATAAGTGGGCGGAGTTTAATACACTCGATCAGTGGATGGAGTTTAATACACTCGATAAGTGGGCGGAGTTTAATACACTAGATCAGTGGATGGAGTTTAATACACTCGATAAGTGGGCGGAGTTTAATACACTCGATCAGTGGATGGAGTTTAATACACTCGATAAGTGGGCGGAGTTTAATACACTAGATCAGTGGATGGAGTTTAATGCCCTCAATCAGTGGGTGGAGTTTAATACACTCGATCAGTGGGTGGAGTTTAATACACTCGATCAGTGGATGGAGTTTAACACACTCGATCAGTGGGCGGGGTTTAATACCCTTGATCTGTGGGCAGGGTTTAATAGTCTCTTTCATTAATACTCCCCATCAGTGAGTGGGGTTTAGTACCCTTGGTCAGTGGATGTAGTTTAATACTTTACGCTTAACACTCTCGGTTAGTCCGTTAGTGGGCGGGGTTAAATAGAAAGCCCATGATGTTTATTTATAGGCTCTCATTTCTTCTTATTGTCCACTTTGTAGGAAATGTATAAGGCCATTAAGTATGAGCTTTCTGCAGACCTGAAGCATGTTCTGCTGGCCTACAACGTGGAGCCGGTAACACACACACACACACACACACACACACACACACACACACACACACACACACACACACTGCAGCACTCCATCTGATGTGTTTACAGTTTAGTACATTACAATCATAAATATACTCATGATGTGTAAAAATTCTGATTGTATTTAATGAGATTTTAACGTTCACACTGTCCTTCTTTCTGTCTCTCTCCCATTCTCTCTCTGTTTCTCTCTTTGGGCTCTCTCTTTCTCTCTCTCTCTCTCTTTCTCTCTCTCTCTCTCTCTTGTGTTCTTTCTCTCTCTCTCTCTCGCTCTCTCTCCTGCAGCTTTATCGTCACTCTTTCACTGCTTACTACATCATCTGTAGTTTGGAGACTCCGTAAGTACACACACACACACACACACACACACACACACACACAGAGAGAGAGAGTAGCACATATGATACAGACCCTAGAGGTAAATTCTCGGACGTGTGAAGGACAAACAGTGGAAAATGTGTGTATTATTCACAGGCAAACATGGATTCTGACTCCTCCAGAAGTGCGTAATGCTCCTCTTCAGTACGCAGGATGGGGACCACGAGGACAGCAGCTGGTAATTATACATTTCCCATAATCCTTCACTCCTACCATGAGTACAGTTAAACCTCCTTCCCTAGTGGTTCACACATTCCAGGTTTATTTATGGGTCCATCAAACCGCTTTGCAAATTCTCTTTCACTCTGTAGCACCCAGTAACACACTGTAACACACTCTCTAACACACTGTAACACACCCAGTAACACACTGTAACACACCCAGTAACACACTCTCTAACACACTGTAACACACCCAGTAACACACTCTCTAACACACTGTAACACACCCAGTAACACACTCTCTAACACACTGTAACACACCCAGTAACACACTGTAACACACTCTCTAACACACTGTAACACACCCAGTAACACACTGTAACACACGCTCTAACACACCCAGTAACACACTCTCTAACACACTGTAACACACCCAGTAACACACTGTAACACACCCAGTAACACACTGTAACACACTCTCTAACACACTGTAACACACCCAGTAACACACTGTAACACACTGTAACACACCCAGTAACACACTGTAACACACTCTCTAACACACTGTAACACACCCAGTAACACACTGTAACACACTCTCTAACACACTGTAACACACCCAGTAACACACTGTAACACACTCTCTAACACACTGTAACACACCCAGTAACACACTGTAACACACTCTCTAACACACTGTAACACACCCAGTAACACACTCTGTAATACACTGTAACACACTCTCTAACACACTCTGTAACACACCCGGTAACACACTCTCTAACACACTGTAACACACTCTCTAACACTCTGTAACACACCCAGCAACACACTCTGTAACAGACTGTAACACTCAGTAACACACGCTGTAACAGACTGTAACACACCCAGCAGCACACTCTGTAACACACTGTAACACACCCAGTAACACACTCTGTAACAGACTGTAACACTCAGTAACACACTCTGTAACAGACTGTAACACTCAGTAACACACACTGTAACAGACTGTAACACACCCAGTAATCTACACACTGTTCCACAAAAATGTCATTCCTCTCCTCTGTCCTGTTATTTTAGATTTTTATATTTGAGAATAATATCTACTACCGCTCCACCGTCGAGAGCCGAACCATCCGCCTGGTTTCCACTGGCAAAGAAGGTGTGATATTCAACGGCCTTGGTGATTGGCTGTATGAGGGTAAGCTAATGCTAACACTTAGCATCGGTGCACAATACACACTTGGTATCACACCCCCATTCCATACACTGCATGGACTCAATAACCCCCACGTTTCCATACAGTGGACTTGATGATGCCCATATTTCCATATATACAAACTACTGACTCCAACATTTCCATCTATGGACTTAATTATACCCACATTTCCTTATATGTGGACTCACTGACGCCTACATTTCCATATATACACTCAACCACACACACATTTCCATATATACACTCAACCACACACACATTTCCATATATACACTCAACCACACACACATTTCCATATATAGACTCAACCACACACACATTTCCATATATAGACTCAACCACACACACATTTCCATATATGGACTCAACCACACACACATTTCCATATATAGACTCAACCACACACACATTTCCATATATACACTCAACCACACACACATTTCCATATATAGACTCAACCACACACACATTTCCATATATAGACTCAACCACACACACATTTCCATATATAGACTCAACCACACACACATTTCCATATATAGACTCAACCACACACACATTTCCATATATAGACTCAACCACACACACATTTCCATATATAGACTCAACCACACACACATTTCCATATATAGACTCAACCACACACACATTTCCATATATACACTCAACCACACACACATTTCCATATATACACTCAACCACACACACATTTCCATATATAGACTCAACCACACACACATTTCCATATATAGACTCAACCACACACACATTTCCATATATAGACTCAACCACACACACATTTCCATATATAGACTCAACCACACACACATTTCCATATATAGACTCAACCACACACACATTTCCATATATAGACTCAACCACACACACATTTCCATATATAGACTCAACCACACACACATTTCCATATATACACTCAACCACACACACATTTCCATATATAGACTCAACCACACACACATTTCCATATATAGACTCAACCACACACACATTTCCATATATAGACTCAACCACACACACATTTCCATATATAGACTCAACCACACACACATTTCCATATATAGACTCAACCACACACACATTTCCATATATAGACTCAACCACACACACATTTCCATATATACACTCAACCACACACACATTTCCATATATAGACTCAACCACACACACATTTCCATATATAGACTCAACCACACACACATTTCCATATATAGACTCAACCACACACACATTTCCATATATAGACTCAACCACACACACATTTCCATATATAGACTCAACCACACACACATTTCCATATATAGACTCAACCACACACACATTTCCATATATAGACTCAACCACACACACATTTCCATATATAGACTCAACCACACACACATTTCCATATATAGACTCAACCACACACACATTTCCATATATAGACTCAACCACACACACATTTCCATATATACACTCAACCACACACACATTTCCATATATAGACTCAACCACACACACATTTCCATATATACACTCAACCACACACACATTTCCATATATAGACTCAACCACACACACATTTCCATATATAGACTCAACCACACACACATTTCCATATATAGACTCAACCACACACACATTTCCATATATACACTCAACCACACACACATTTCCATATATAGACTCAACCACACACACATTTCCATATATAGACTCAACCACACACACATTTCCATATATAGACTCAACCACACACACATTTCCATATATGGACTCAACCACACACACATTTCCATATATAGACTCAACCACACACACATTTCCATATATGGACTCAATGACTCCCAGTGTGTGTGTGTGTTTAATGTGAGAGAATCTCTTTCTCCCTCACAGAGATGATCTTCCAGTCCCATGTGGCTCACTGGTGGTCTCCTGACGGGACTCGTCTGCTGTACGCCTCCATCAACGACACTCTGGTGCCCAAAATGGAACTGCCCATGTTCACAGGGTCACCGTACCCAACGAGCCGAACATACCATTACCCCAAAGTACGCCCCCGCCCGGCATGGATATAGAGATATAAAGTGGGACAGTCAGACTGAAATACACACAACAGCTTATTTTATTTCACTAAAACCGGATTTATTGTACTTTAGAATACAGTATTAAATAAGAACACTACCGTTTTCAATTATTCAAAAATTCATCACATGAAAATGAAATGTAACTGAATGTAGATGTTACGCTGTGAACACGTTGTTGGCTACAGGCCGGAGAGGAGAACCCTGTGATCTCTCTGTATGTGGTGAACCTGAACGGCCCGTTACACACCATTCAGATGAAGAGACCTGACGACCACAGGATCCGGTCAGTCCAGAATAACTCAAATCTCATTGTTTAATTTCAGTTTGTTTATTTATTTATCTATTTGTTTGTTTAGTTTCTTTACTTACTGACTTACATATGTACGTAAGGTCCCCTCTGAAAGTATTGGAACAACAAGACCGATTCTATTGTTTTCGCGATACATTGAAGACATTTGGGTTTGAAAGCAAAAGTTAAACGACTTAAAACATGCCACCTTTGTATCAGACCACCCAATTTTTAGATGAGCAAAAGTAATGGAACAGATAGTTTTAAAGTAAATGGAAGTCAATAACGCTTAATATTTAGTTGCATTTCCCTTGCATGCAATAACTGCATCAAACCTGTGACTCAGAGACACCGAACTGTTGGTCTCTTCTTTTGTGAAGCTTTTCCATGTTTCTATCGCAGCTTCTTCCAGTAGTTGTTTGTTTCGTGGGGTTTCTCCCTTCAGTCTCCTCTTCAGGAGGTGGAATGCTGATCAGTTGGGTTAAGGTCTGGAGATTGACTGGTCCAGTCTAAAACCCTCCATTTTCCCCCCTGATGAAGTCCTGTGTTGAGGTGGCAGTGTGTTTTGGATCGTTGTCGTGCTCATGGTGAAGTTCCTCCTGATTAATTTGGATGCATTTCTCTGTAAATTGTAAATAAAACGTTCCTGTAAACCTCTGAATTCATTCTGCTGCTTCCATCATGAGTTCCATCATCAGTAAAGATTAGTGAGAATGTTCCAGAAGCAGCCGTGCGACCCCAAGCCGTGACACTACCTCCACCATGTCTCACAGATCAGCTTGTATGTTTTGGATCATGTTTTGGAGCAGATCCGTTCTTTCTCCACACTTTGGCCTTCCCAAAAGGCCAGCACACACATGCACACATCTAGATGTAAGTACCAGGAAGTAGAAGATGAAATCCAAAACTCTCGCCTCATCTCCATCGTTTGATCTCAAACCCAAATGTCTTTGGTGTACAGCACAAATTATTGAACTGGCCTTGCCGTTCCAATAGTTTCGGAGTACTAACATACTAACTTACTAACTTGTGTGATTTACTGACTTACCTACTGACTTATTTACAGGCTTACATGCTTACTGACTTTCCTCTCTCTCTGTATAACTGTACACTTTGGTAAAGGTGATTTTGTCCTCTGAAGAGGAGTAACGGTGGCGTTTTTAAAATAATCTATCAAAATATCAAAACAATCGAAAATAATTATTTTCGCATTATTATTCACTCTTCGTATTTTTCCTCTAGAGAGTTTTACATCACAATGGTGAAATGGGCCACGAGCACGAAGCTGGCGGTGAAGTGGTTAAACCGAGCGCAGAACTTCTCCATACTGAGTCTGTGTGAGGCCACGACGGGATTCTGCACCAAGGTGTATACATACACACACACACACACACACACACACATACTTCTGTAATGGATGATGGGAAAAATCGACTTCTAATGCCACAGGATATTTACATTTACTAAAGGCACTATTTAAGATGAATGATGACAAAAAACTAGTGACATTTGTAAATGTGTGTGTGTGTGTGTGTGTGTGTGTGTGTGTTTCAGAAACATGAGGATGAGCGTGAGACAGGGCTGGACAGACAGGTAAGAGAGCCTTATGCTTTAAAGGCGATACTAACACTTGCAGATTAACAAAACAATCATTTGACACTATTATAACATTTGTATTGCTGTGTATTACTTTCACAGACAATTTGATTGGTCGCTGGCTGCTAATTTGCATAAATCTGGCACATGAATATGACACAGACACTGTATGTTAGATTCTGGATACTGATTGGTCAGAGACAAGTAAGTAAATAGGAATTTGTGTGTGTGTGTGTGTGTGTGTGTGTGTGTGTGTGTGTGTGTGTGTTGTAGAACGAAGCTCCACTTTTCTCTAAAGACGGCCTGAAGCTCTTCTTCACTTCTGCTGTCCCTCAGGAGGGGCGGGGCAAATTCTTTCATGTGTCCATGGCAACGCCACAGGTACACACCTTATACGCACACATCGTACACATCTTCAGCTGTGCTGTCTGTAAGGGGGCGGGGCAAATTCTTCCACTTGTCCATGTCCATGTCACTGGTATACACACACACTGTGCACACACACACACACACACACACACACAAACACACCTCATACTCACACACACTACATAATACACACACCTCACACAAACATACACAGACTTAGAGATATTGCATTATTGAAGACTTATCACGGTGTGTGTGTGTGTGTGTGTGTGTGTGTGTGTGTGTGTGTGTGTGTGTGTGTGTGTGTGTGTGTGTGTCTTTCAGCCCAACAGCACCTCAGAGACTCTTCAGTCTATCACATCAGGCAGCTGGGACGTTACACAGCTTCTGGCCTACAACGAGAACACCCAGCTAATGTGAACACACGCACACGCACATGCTCACACACACACACACACACACACACACACACACACACACACACACACACACACAGTGTTTTAGTTTAATGGTGTGATGTCTATTGTGTATTACAGATACTATGTGAGCACAGAGGAGGATCCCAAGCGTCGCCACTTGTACAGGTAAAAACCGCTTTAACTCTTTTGTGTGTGTGTGTGTGAGATGTGTGTGAGATGTGTGTGTGAGGTGTGTGTGAGGTGTGTGTGAGATGTGTGTGTGAGATGTGTCTGAGATGTGTGTGTGTGTGTGTGTGTGAGGTGTGTATAAACAACTGTACAGCTAAAACTGCTTTAACTCTTCTGTGCGCGAGGTATGTGTGAGACGTGTGTAACGCGCGTGTGTGTGAAGTGTGCGTGAGACGTGTGTAACGTGTGTGTGTGAGACGTGTATGTGAGGTGTGTACATATAAAAACTGCACAGCTGAAAGGACTTTAACTCTCCTCTTCAGCAGTACCTGTGTAAAGCAGCGTGTGTATCTGCACTCCTGTTTATTCTACACTTTTAATAACGCATCATTCAGTTATAATTCAAATGATCTTCTTTATTTCTCCCAAAAAAAAAATTCACGTAAAAGTCCATGAAAATGTAACAAATACATAGAAATATCATCCGGTTACTGTTATTATAGATCTAGGCATAATCATGTATTTATATCGATAAAAGGGGCGATATAAATATTTGTAAGGAATAATACACAATAAGCTGTGCGGTGAGAGGAAAATAATCAGTGATGAGTGGTGTGATGAAGTGGCGTTTATATTCAACAGCATGTTCTATTCCTCTTAGACCAGGGCAATCTGTCAACGATTATGATTTCTGATTTGTTAAAGAACAACATTAATGTCAGACCTTTGATCCATTCATTGTCGCGTTTAATGTCGCGGAAGGTCCGTGAAGCAAGTTAGCTCCCGTTCTCGAGTACATTATAGCAGCTGTAAACGGTCCGGACGTCGATAAGACAGTAATCGGTCCGCACGGGATTTCGCCGAGGTTATCTGTGAGGTGTTGCGGCGTGAATGTGCGTCGGCTTTTTTCAAAATTCGCGATGCGACTGGCGGTGAGAATGGTGAATGGTTCTTCGCGGTCTGACGCAGTGATGTCTGTCGGTAAACGAGACCTTTTAGCTGTACTCGTGTTCGACGCACGTGGATTGAAGAGGGCTTTCGCCGAATGCGCGATGTCGAGATGGCGTCACACGACGCGGCCCGAATCGGCGGTAATTTTTTAAAAGTTGCAAGCTCCTGCGAATATTTCTGCGCTCACGAAATCCTGGGAGGGACTGAAAAAAGAAAGACGGCGTAGCGAGAAACCGTAGAGATGTCCGTAAGATGTCGGGAAGCACACGAGCTGTTGCTATAGAAACGATATCGTATTAGAACGAGTGCATTAGTTAATAACCTGTGATGTGTGTTCCAGTGCTGAGACGGTCCGTCCCTTCACTCGGCTCTGTCTCTCCTGTGGTGTTACAGACGTTTGTGGATTTGTGAGCAGCACCTTCAGCCACGACACGGCCTTCTTCCTGCTCCACTGTAAAGGTCCAACACACACACACACACACACACACAAACTCGTACACTGTCTCTCTGCCTTTTCTTTCATTCTTGCATTCTGTGTCTTCCATATGGAGAAGTGCTTCAGAATGGAAGTGGGTGTGATTAGTTACAGAGCAGAAAGACATATAATAATAATAATAATAATAATAATAATAATAATAATAATAATAATGATGTTTAGTGGTGTTGTGTTTCAGGACCTGGTGTCCCGTTTGTGTCTGTCTACAGAACCAAGGACAGACAAAGTGAGTCTCACACTCACACACACACACACACACACACACACACACACACACACACACACACACACACACTCACACACACAGAGAGAGAGAGAGTGCAGACACCAGCTTCTACATGAAATACCTGCAATAAATGCTGACGAGCTCCTATTATACAAGTTTATTATCTCAGCCATTTTAGAAACTCTCTCTCATTCTGGCACATGGGTACAGGGTACAGGACACCCAGGGTACAGGACACTCAGGGTACAGGACACTCAGAGTAAAGGACACTCAGGGTACAGGACACCCAGGGTACAGGACACTCAGAGTAAAGGACACTCAGGGTACAGAACACTCAGGGTACAGGGCACTAAGGGTACAGGACACTCAGGATACAGAACACTCAGGGTACAGGACACTCAGGGTACAGGACACTCAGGGTACAGGACACTCAGGGTACAGGACACTCAGGATACAGAACACTCAGGGTACAGAACACTCAGGGTACAGGGCACTAAGGGTACAGGACACTCAGGATACAGAACACTCAGGGTCCAGGACACTCAGGGTCCAGGACACTCAGGGTACAGGACACTCAGGGTACAGGGCACTCAGGGTACAGGGCACTAAGGGTACAGAACACTCAGGGTACAGAACACTCAGGGTACAGGGCACTAAGGGTACAGGACACTCAGGATACAGAACACTCAGGGTCCAGGACACTCAGGGTACAGGACACTCAGGGTACAGGGCACTAAGGGTACAGAACACTCAGGGTACAGAACACTCAGGGTACAGGATCAATTGGTCTGAGAGTGAATTACTGATTCTACAGCTCAGTCCTACGAAACGTCTCTTTCAAAATGACTCTAATTATTCAGGAATAGACGTTACAAAATATTTCCCGTCATCATACAAAGCCAACTTTCTCCCTCTAGTGGCCAAACTGCAAAATAACATTCCGCTTTGGAGGAATTCGGGTTAACGCGATGGAAATGATCTTTCTTCCTCAAATTCTCGTTCTTTTTCAAAAACATCCAGCTTGACTCAGTTATCAATCCTTTTTTGTTGGACTCTAAGGCCCACAGAATAACTAAAGCCCTCCTTTGTAAACCCGAAGCAGCTGTATCTCTCTGTTATACCATGCTTGTGCCCTCCACACCATCTTAATGTGGCTAGACCAGAAGTTTACGCATAGAGAAGAGTCTAGCCCGAATGATATCGGTGCAGGGATTTTATCACCTACGGAGATAGATAAGCCGGATTATACCCAGAATTGTATAATTCGCAGTTCTAGTCGCATTTGGAAACAGATCAAATCAAAATTTGAGATTAAGTCCTTATCTTTCCTCTTACCAGTTGGAAGGAGAACATCATTTACTCCTTCTGCGATGCACTTTGGGTATCTGACCTACTGGAGGCCTGAACATAGGAACGATATTTTCAGATATCTGCAAATTAGGGATTATGTGCGGAAACGTTCGGCCAGGATACTAATCCTGCTAGGTTTGATGAAGTCTTGGGGATCGGATGCGGGGTCAGTCACATGATATCCCTACTGTCTAACTCACTCGAGACTTCACCTTCCATGGAGGATCTAAAAATACAGTGGGAGCCAGACCTGGGCGAGGAGATAAGTGATGATGGGTTAATGCGCTAGAAAACATACGTACAGTGGTGCTTGAAAGATTGTGAATTTTCTATATATACAGTACTGTGCGAAAGTTTTAGCCACCCAGTTTATATTAGTACAAACTTTGTTATAGATTTCTGTTTTATTTCATGACGTCTACGTTAGTGCTACTTTAACATCACATATGTCTCTTTTTGCATCGCTTAATAATCTGGAATGGTTCGAGCTGCGTACGAGCGACTGTCGGATGGCTTGATTCCTCAATAAAAAGTTTTAAACAGGAAAATCCCTGCAATAACACTTCCATTTCCTCGTAAGGGTCCGTCTGAGTTACGAGGTCGATTCAGATAGTCATTACACGCGCCGTGTGAAATTCGGACTCAGATTTCCGTGCGGATTCACACACACACACACACACATACACTCTGAAGAGTAGCACATACAGTCTCAGAAGCTCAGTGTGTGTGTGTGTGTGTGTGTGTGAGAGAGAGAGATCATGTGTATACCTTTTAAACTTCTTTTAATCTTTCACACTGTGCAGCTTCAGTTGTTGTTGTTGTTGTTGTTGTTGTGCAGCTCTCCAGAATGAAACACCTCACTGATTAGATTAAAGTTTCTCTATTTTCACACCAGAAGCAGCTCGTCGATATTCTCACAGCGTCTCACACTTATCTCACTCACCGTCCTGCCTCCACATCGCCTTTTCAAAGCGCCATTTCCAACACCACGCGTTGTAGTGTGAACGGCTCAGCAGATGCCGTTTTTTTTTTTTTTTTTTTTGGGGGGAGGTGTTTGAGCGAGAGAGAGAGAGAGAGAGAGAGAGAGTTATTTGTGTTTGCGTTCTTCCAGAGCTGTTGGACATCGAGCTGAACCTGAACCTCCGGAAGACCGTAGCCTCGGTGCAGATGCCCCGGGTCGAGTACAGAAAGATAGACGTGGAGGATTACAGTATGTCCATCATGCACTGTTTAAATCGCACAAGTTACACATACAACGTTGGATACATGGCGAGGAATTATCTGACACGTGTGTGTGTGTGTGTGTGTGTGTGTGTGTGTGTGTGTTGTCTCCAGCTCTGTCGCTGCAGATCCTGAAACCTGCCCCCTTCGTAAACACGGCACATTACCCTCTACTGCTGCTCGTGTGAGTCTCAACACCACTACCATCACGCTGTCACAGTCGAACGATCAACTGCTACAGCACTGGGGTTGATTCATTCCATTTATTATAACGGCATTTCCCCGAGCGTTTTATTCCCCTGTACTACTTTATATCTGTTCATCAACAATTCAATCGTTTTATTTCTGAAAGAAAGACACGTACTGTATATTTTGATCAGTTTATAGTTACATCCAACGTTGTGAAAAGTCCACAAAGCCAGTTAGTTCTTGTTAATACTGCTATAACTAATATAGAATATGCTATATAATATATAATACTAATATAACTACGTTATATAACTGTTAGATACACGTTTCCATACAGAAAAAAACGTTCATGCGGAGCGTCCGCCGGACACGTCCCTGTGAACCGGCCGTTACTATGGAAACGTTAACGTATCAGAACAAGGGCGTTAATATAAACCTGCGCTGCTGTCAGAGCTGCTGCTATAGAGAATTAATCGACACCTTCTGACCAATCAGAATCCAGGATTCAGCATAGAAAACTCGACGGACTTCACGTTCACACATTCGATACGTATTAAAGTGAGAAGGAAACGACAACAGTTTAACTCTCGATTGTTTGGGTAATGACCCCTGTGTTACTTCCTGTCGCTCTCTCCGTCTCAGGGATGGGACTCCGGGAGGACAGGCCGTGACGGAGAAATTCCAGGTGGACTGGGCAACGGTGTTGGTCAGCACTTTGGGCGTGATCGCTGTACGCTGCGACGGGCGTGGCAGCGGCTCTCGGGGCTCCGAGTTCATCCACACGCTTGACAAGGAGGACCAGCTGAACGCTCTCAGGTACAAATTGGACAGGCCGCGTTCCTTTGTCTCCAGGAAATCGGCATGCAGGAATGCTACACGCGCGCGTCACACACACTTTCAAACAAACCTCAGTAGTGAAGTTTCTGGAAGGTTCTCACGCATTCACACTCGCGCATTCAGCTTGTTGGGGACTTTTCTAAATATTGAGTAATGGACAGTCGAAATTACAGTGTGTGTGTGTGTGTGTGTGTGTGTTGATATAGTGAAATTTTGAGCCCGACACAAACTAACACACATTCTCTTTGTGTTTTGTAGCATTTTAGCGAAAGAGCCGTACATCGACAAAACCAGGATGGGCGCTTTTGGACAGGTAAACGCTGACGGGGTTACGATTAGAAGATTCGGACCGATGCAGCCATTTTTAAAAAGCAACAACTGAAATAAACCAACGATCTGAAAATGTATTAGTATCAATTATACTCGAGTATACACCAATTAGCCATAAGATTAAAACCACCTCCTTAATATCGTGTAGATCCTCCTCTCCGTGTGCCTCCAAAACAGCTCTGACCCGTCGAGGCACGGACTCCACGAGACCTCTGAAGGTGCGCTGTGGGATCTGGCACCAAGATCGTTAGCAGCAGATCCTTTAAGTCCTGTACGTTGTGAGGTCGGGCCTCCGTGGATCGGACTCGTTTGTCCAGAACGTCCCACAGACGCGCGGTCGGATCGAGATCTGGGGAATTCGGAGGCCGAGTCGACACCTTGTGGCAGCGCGCGTTATCCTGCTGAAAGACGCCGCTGCCTTCGATTCAATCCCGAATCGAAGTCGTATTGTATTAGACGTGCGAACTCCAGTACTCCGTCTTTAACACTCGCTGACCTCATCACCGAGAGCTTTATTAGCTGTGTCGGTGTGTTCACCGTGTGAAATGACCGAACTCCAGAGCTGTTTCCCAGCATGCACTGTGATGAGTGACGGTTGGCGTGATGATGTGATGTGTGTGTTACAGGTGTATGGAGGACACATCACCAGCCTCCTGCTCAGCTCTGAGGCCTCCGTGCTGAAATGTGGAGCTGTATTCTCACCCATCACCGACTTCAGACTCTACGGTACTCTATAGTGTGTGTGTGTGTGTGTGTGAGAGAGAGAGAGAGAGAGAGAGAGGCAGTGTATACTTCTGCTCAGGAAATTACCTTCCCATGAATTAGTAACAAATTCAGAACGTGTCTCGTTCTTATCTGCTTTTCAGCATCGTTTTTTTCTGAGCGACATTTTGGCCTTCCGTATCCTGAACATCGAGCGTACGAGGTACATTTCCATTTCGGATATAATACATTCTATTGTACTCTGCACCGTGTCTATTTACGAAACGTGGATGTATTTATTTATTTATTTGTTTGTTTATTTATTTATTTATTTATTACTCCGTCCACAGCTGTTGAATTTCACACACCGAGCGTCTCAGTTCGCCGATAAGAAGTTTTTGATCGTCCACCCGACTGCAGACGGTACGTTCCTCCCTCGCTCTTTTCCATTTCTTATCCGCTGCGGAAAACATTTCAACGTCTGCCTACAGAGGGAAATATCCCGATCGTATTTTTAGCCTTCACACGTTTTGACCCTTGATTAAGTACACTCAACCTCCTGCTTCTCCTGCTGCCGGTTAATTAAGGCGAGGCACTACAGGGAGGAACGACGGCTCGCGTCTACGGTATAGCAGGTCTTAAAGTAATAAATCAGGGTTGTCACGATACCATAAACATATCTTACGATTAAATACCGGCTGAAGTATCACGATACCATGCAATATTGTGTTCTTTCATAAGCAGGCTCGGGGAGTAACGTCAAAAATCAAAGTCATGAGATTGCAAAAAAAACTTTTTAAAAATGGGAATTTTATCAGGATTACTTTTTTTTTTTTTCTTCATTTAAAACCAAAGAAATGAATCTTTTGACGTAACAACAATCTAGACAGCTGCATGATTATAGATCTGGATCTCTCTCGCCAGTCGTGACTCACATGAGCAACAAATTTCCATCCATCCATCTTCTATAGCGCTCATCCTCTTCAGGGTCACGGGGAACCTGGAGTCTATCCCAGGGAGCATGGGGCACAAGGGGTACACCCTGGACAGGGTTCCAATCCATCACAGGGCACAATCACACACACACTCACACACCCATTCATACACTACGGACACTTTAGACACGTCACTCAGCCTACCATGCATGTGTTTGGACTGGGGGAGGAAACCGGAGTACCCGGAGGAAACCCCCGCAGCACGGGGAGAACATACAAACCCCGCACACACACACAGGGCCGCGGTGTAATCGAACCCCCGACCCTTGAGGTGTGAGGCGAACGTGCTGAGCAACAAATTTATTTATTTATTCTATTAAAACAAGTCCAAATCACTGAACATGTTTTAAAGCTCTAAATAAACGTATTTTTCGATCATCTTGCTTTTCTCTGGACTTTATGTGGCCTCGAAGTCGTCCAAAAGCGATCCGATCGCATTACTTTCATATCGCGGAACTTGGATCACGTTACGGACGACACGTTTTACTGAGATGTGTGCAAACCTGGTGGCCAACTACAAGAAACGTCTGACCTCTGTGATTGCCAACAAGGCTTTTGCCACCAAGTACTAAGTCATGTTTTGCAGAGGGGTCAAATACTTATTTCACTCATTAAAATGCCAATCAATTTATAACATTTTTGACGTGCGTTTTTCTGGATTTTCTTGTTGTTATTCTGTCTCTCACTGTTCAAATAAATCTACCATTAAAATTATAGACTGATCATTTCTTTGTCAGTGGGCAAACGGACAAAATCAGCAGGGGATCAAATACTTTTTTCCCTCACTGTATATATATATATATATATAATATACCAAAACTCAATAGGAAAATGTTTGTGTGTGGTATAGTCTTGATTAAATAAACAGTAAAGAAATGACATTTTTTATTTTTGGTAAAAGTCTTTCTCTTGCGAGTGTCTTCACAGGGACATTTCTAATAACGTCAAAAGGCTAGATTTTTGGTTTTATTCAGTCTCCAAAATTATGCAGATTTCATTAGACAAAGCCTCATTTGCATAATGGCAATTTCTTTGGAAAAATAAATACACTACAAAAGATATCTCTAAGAATATCAGCAATCAATCAACTGGCAAAGACTGACCGTACAATCCTATTATTATTATTATTATTATTATTATTATTATTATTATTAGTATTATTATTATTATTATTATTATTATGTTCACCTGGAGTGTCTTTCCATAAAAACTGTTCTCTCTCTCTCTCCCCCTCCCTTGTTCTCTCGTGCTCTCTCTCTCTCTCTCTCTCTCTCTCTCTCTCTCTCTCTCTCTCTCTCTCTCTTTCCTTCTCTCTCTTGCTCTGTCTCTCTCTCCCCCTCCCTCTTGCTCTCTCTCCCTCCCTCCCTCTTGCTCTCTCTCCCTCCCTCCCTCTTGCTCTCTCTCTCTCCCCCTCCCTCTTGCTCTCTCTCCCTCCCTCCCTCTTGCTCTCTCTCTCTCTCTCTCTCCCTCCCTCTTGCTCTCTCTCTCCCCCCTCCCTCTTGCTCTCTCTCCCTCCCTCCCTCTTGCTCTCTCTCCCTCCCTCCCTCTTGCTCTCTCTCCCTCCCTCCCTCTTGCTCTCTCTCTCTCCCCCTCCCTCTTGCTCTCTCTCTCTCTCTCTCCCTCCCTCCCTCTTGCTCTCTCTCTCCCCCCTCCCTCTTGCTATCTCTCTCCCCCTCCCTCTTGCTCTCTCTCTCTCCCCCTCCCTCTTGCTCTCTCTCTCTCCCCCTCCCTCTTGCTTTCTCTCTCTCCCCCTCCCTCTTGCTCTCTCTCTCTCCCCCTCCCTCTTGCTATCTCTCTCCCCCTCCCTCTTGCTTTCTCTCTCCCCCTCCCTCTTGCTCTCTCTCTCTCTCCCCCTCCCTCTTGCTCTCTCTCTCTCTCCCCCTCCCTCTTGCTCTCTCTCTCTCTCTCCCCCTCCCTCTTGCTCTCTCTCTCCCCCTCCCTCTTGCTTTCTCTCTCTCCCCCCCTCCCTCTTGCTTTCTCTCTCCCCGTCCCTCTTGCTCTCTCTCCCCCCCTCCCTCTTGCTCTCTCTCTCTCCCTCCCTCTTGCTTTCTCCCTCTCTCTCCCTCCCTCTTGCTTTCTCTCTCTCTCCCTCCCTCCCTCTCTCTCTCCCTCCCTCTCTCTCTCTCTCTCTCTCTCTCTCTCTCTCTCTCTCTCTCTCTCACTTTTTACAGAAAAAGTTCATTTTCAGCACACGGCCAAATTCATTTCAGGGTTAATCAGTGGGAAGGCAAATTACAGTCTCCAGGTAAAAGGTTCACACACACACACACACACACACACACACACACACACACACACACTGAAGAAAGTTCCCAATGTGAGAAATGAGCTGTGTAAATGTGTGTAAGAGAATCCTCTGCCTCTGTCAGGAGGAAGATTAGTGACTCCTGAAGCCTGTGTTGCACTTTAACAGATTAAACAGACGCGCACACTCGCTAATCCAATTAACCCCGAACACCAGGAGAATCTCTCGCTGCTCTCTGCTTCATTACACACCCCTCTTTTAATTCATTATTCAATCTTAAACGACTCTGAGGCTAATTTAGGGTCAGATGTTCTCTGGGAAGTTTAAGGTCTTCTTCTCCTCTCAGCTATTAGCGTGTTAATGAGAAGGATGGAAGATTTCATCAAGACCACACTGATGCATGACTCTTTCTGAACACGGGTTGGATTCGTACCTTTCGCACTGTCAAACCTGTTTCACTCGATACGGCTCGTTATCCGTCCTTAATTACTGTATGACACACCGATCGGAAAACGTGTGTCAGATAACGGAACGTCCCGGCTTTACAAAGCACCGACACTGGAGACTCCTTCCATAAATGTTAAATAAACACATTTGTCCTTAGAGAAAACTTCACCGTACCGACATTCTTTTAATCAATTCACGCCGAGCGTCTGCTGTACAATCCCACGGGTCAATGAGCTGTTACTATGGAAACGATAACGTATGTGAAAACCTGCGCCACCGTCAGCGCCGCTGCCGTTATAGAAAACTTAGAGACCGATCCGAACTGATGTTCAGCCTCCACACAGGGTCTTAATGATGTTTCTCTCTTTGCAGATTTATCCAGATGGAGGTCACTTCCTGCACAGCGAGGCGGTGAGGCGACACTTCAGTCAGTCCCTGGTCCACTTTTTCGAAGAGTGTTTCAGGCGATCAGACGACGTGATTGAAGACGATCCAGAGGAAAAGAACGAAGTCCAGGGTTAACGTCCTCCGCCGTCCGCTTAAAGAACTCAGACTTTGTTTATAACTCCAAGGACACCATCCTCATTTATCTCGCTGTACAGAGAATTTCCCTCTGTGGAAGTTTTCCTCTCAAACCGCTGCTCCTGTCTTTCTCTTATGTTCGGACCGGCAGCGGCTTCGCTGTCTGAAAACGGCCGAGGTCGAAAAGGACGTTCCGTCCATCACTTTGATTGGCGGGTTACTCTGGTGAACTGACTGCTGGCAGCAAGGAATATAATCAAACCCTCTGAAACAGTGTTCAGACTAAAAGCAGGATGGGATTTCCGGCACTCGGTGTGTCGACCGAATGAGAACACTCTGTTCATCCAACTGCTCTGGGACTGTTTTATTATTTTATTTGTTTTAAAGACATGGTGGATGGAGGTTGGTTCCTGGTCATGGTTGTACCTCAGAAAGTTCTTATGTCTTATTGTGCTAGTATCTGTTGCTCCGATGTAAAGTAACAAATGAAATGAAATATCGATATAAAAAAAAAAAAACTGTTTTCTTTTTCAGCGTATGATTTTCTGTCTGAGTTTTTGGGAAACCTTGCGTCGCTTATGAAGCCGTGAAAGATTTTTAATCATGTCAAGATTCATTTTCATCACAAGAACAGGAGGAGGAAAAACCCAAACTCCATACAAAAGACAGAATCTCTTCTTTTAAAATCCAAAACAAGTGTGTGTATATATATATATATATATATATATATATATATATATATATATATATATATATACACACACACATAAAATTCACCACCACTATCAGTTTTACCAAATATTTACTAGTCTAATATCAAATGTTTCATATAAAATCGTGTTATTTAATATAAAACCTATTATCCGTTTTATTAGGAACACTTGTACCCATGTTTATTAAATATTACTGATTATCCAATCAACCAATCGCGTGGCAGTTCTGTTAACCAGATCCCACTTCCTGTAATCGCTTATGTTACAGCAGCTATAAACAGCCTCTCTTATTTCCCTCTCAAAGTTAATAAGACAAAAACAAAAGCTCGTCGTGTTACCAAGAAAAGTTACAGCTTCAGCTCTAACTGTTACTGACAGCCCTGACACTGGAGACTCCTTCCGTAACTTCATCGTCTCGACGACGACGCACGGTTACTAAGCTGTTTTTGTGCCGCGTCTGTGCTAGACGTCCCTGTGAATAAGCTGTCACTGTAGAAACGTGTCGGATCGTGTACAACACTGCCGTAAGCTACGACTTGATGATTTCAAACGTTTTTTTTTTTTTTTCTTTTCTCTTACAGTTTTGAAGGAGAACCCGGAAGTTCTTTAAACCTGCGTTGGATTTTTTAGCGTTTGCTCGTGAGGGGACAGGGTCGGGTCGAGTTTATGACGCATATTTATTCGTTTCGAACCACTGGAGCCTTTTGTGTCATTATTACTATCTACGGAGCACCCAGGATACCCCCATTACCCTCCAGACAGAGACAGGTTTATGACATCTACTACAGCAACACTTTCCTTTAACTTTTCACCTATGGGGAACACATCAAATTCCCATCGCCATTATAAACAGGATAATGTGAGGGCAGGTAAAGACACCATTGGGTTATGGGACAGGACAGAGCAGCTTTAGCTAAAACGGTAAAGAAAGTGTGTGTGTGTGTGTGTGTGTGTGTGTGTGTGTGTGTGTGTGTGTGTGTGAGAATGGGAGACATTCCTTTACCCCTTTAACAATTGTGCAATACCTCAGGTTTATGAGTTCAAAACAGGTGTGTGATTGAAACAGCCTCTTGGAGAAATAGAAATCGTATTATACAGTATTTATAGAACAATGTGTTCCACACGCATGAGATATTCACAGGTCTGGGTCAAAACTCAAAGACATACAACTCGTTTATTATTTAACGTTTATTAATGAACGAAACCTGACAGGAAAAGGTTCCAAAGTCGCATTCAAGCTGAGAGATAGAGATAGAGAGAGAGAGAGAGAGAGAAAGAGGTGGGGGGGGGGGGGGCTGTAGGTTGTTGTTAGTTGCCTCCAGACCTATGGGTTTAAAAGAAATCAGGCTGTGTGGAATTAACCTCTAATTACAGAGACTAGCGATGCATGAAGCACATCATCAGAGTAAATTAAGAAAATGGCAGGGAAACTGGCCATGTTCAGCAAAAAGTCAGAGGAAAAAAACCTCTGAGCAGAAATATTACACTCTGAAGCACTCAGGTGGGAAAAAAAAATAATCAAAGCATGTATGACTGCAGCGTAATAAGGATCTGCGAGAGTAACGGTGCTACCATTTTGATTAGATCTGACAGTTTAAGTGTCGACGAGCAGAACGTTCGGACACGCCATGTCGGTCAGTGCAGGATAACGGCTATCAGATAATTCATTAAGAGGCTCTGTCGGGAATGAAAACAATATGTACCGATGCTCCGGAAAGTCATTAATCGTGAGTCAAGTGACAAGAATTGAGTGGGCTGTGACCTGAATTAAGGGTCTCGGTGTGCTTACAGCTCAACCTAACTCACAGGTCATCATGAGCTCCAACACGTACGTGTAAAGTCCGAACCCGCTATGCAGCTGGTTCATTTTATTTCCTAGATGAAAACTAGTGATGAGACTCAGTCTAGAATGTAGTGGCAGAGTGGTGCACATGACAAGGAGGTTATTAATTGACCTCCCTAGGGCTGTATCTATAAAACACTAGTAGAGCTCAAATAATGCTGCTACTACTACTAGCCTAATACTAATTCTAGTAATAATAATAATAATAATAAGCAGCTGCGTGTGGACCTGCTACACATGACCACCCCGATGTCGGTATGACACCTGACGTTGACACTAAAACCCAAGCATTATGGTGTGGCATTATGGTGTGACATGTTCAGGCTTTGACTTGGCTCTACGTCAGCTTTTAAGTACACTAGACCATTTCCTGCATCCTTCAGTAACACATGATCGGCTTTATTACTGTGAAGGTACTGGTAAGCCTCGGATCTTTTGCTCATTGCCTTACTGTCACAAGCAACTGAATCAACAAAGTATCTAAACATGCTACTGTAAATGATCCATGGCCACTTCCACGTCTTGCTGCGAATGGATGACTAGCGATACTGTTTGTTTACGTCTTGTTTACGGAGGTTACTCCCATAATTCGTGCAAATTCGCTAGGATAAGAATAAGAGTTGAAAGCACACAGTTGTCTCTAGAGTTTATACGGAATGGTGCGAAAAACAGAAAACACTGAGTGACAGTTCTGTGGTTGGAAATGCCTTGTTGATGAAAGAGGTCGGAGGAAAAATGACCAGTGGTGCATTTCCCAAACGCATTGTTAGCCAACTATGGTCGCATGTTCTGTTGTTATCAACATAGTTCAACAATTTACAGGTCTCCACCTCAGATTGCTTCAAGCTGCCAGGAAGGACATAGAACTCAGAAAATCACTCTTTACAGCCATGGTGAGCAGAAAAGCATCTCAGCATGCACATCATATCGAACCTTCAGGTGGATGAGCTACAACAGCAGAAGACCACATTGGGTTCAACTCCTGTCAGCCAAGAACAGGAATCTGAGGCTATCACGGGCACAGACTCACCCAAACACGACAAATAAAGATTAGGAGGGAAAAATCACCAGGTCTTTTTCCAGTTACTATCCTCTCGCTAGAGAACGACTGACTAAAACATGATGGCTATGTTCTAAAATTTTCTGCCATCAGTGCTTAAAAACTGGCTGACAAAGCCAGACACTGAAGAACAGGAAGAAGTTGCATGAGGAGCAACGGAGCAGGAAGAAGTAGCATCAGGAGCGACGGAGCAGAAAGAAGTTGCATCTGGAGCGACGGAGCAGGAAGAAGTAGCATCAGGAGCGACGGAGCAGAAAGAAGTAGCATCCGGAGCGACAGAGCAGGAAGATGTAGCATCAGGAGCAGGAAGATGTAGCATCAGGAGTGACGGAGCAGGAAGAAGATGCATCCAGAGCGACAGAGCAGGAAGATGTAGCATCAGGAGCGACAGAGCAGGAAGATGTAGCATCAGGAGCGACGGAGCAGGAAGATGTAGCATCAGGAGCGACAGAGCAGGAAGATGTAGCATCAGGAGCGACAGAGCAGGAAGATGTAGCATCAGGAGCGACGGAGCAGGAAGATGTAGCATCAGGAGCGACGGAGCAGGAAGATGTAGCATCAGGAGCGACGGAGCAGGAAGATGTAGCATCAGGAGCGACGGAGCAGGAAGATGTAGCATCAGGAGCGACGGAGCAGGAAGATGTAGCATCAGGAGCGACGGAGCAGGAAGATGTAGCATCAGGAGCGACGGAGCAGGAAGATGTAGCATCAGGAGCGACGGAGCAGGAAGAAGATGCATCAGGAGCGACGGAGCAGGAAGATGTAGCATCAGGAGCGACGGAGCAGGAAGATGTAGCATCAGGAGCGACGGAGCAGGAAGATGTAGCATTAGGAGCGACGGAGCAGGAAGAAGATGCATCAGGAGCGACGGAGCAGGAAGATGTAGCATTAGGAGCGACGGAGCAGGAAGATGTAGCATTAGGAGCGACGGAGCAGGAAGAAGATGCATCAGGAGCGACAGAGCAGGAAGATGTAGCATCAGGAGCGACAGAACTGGGAGATGCTGCGACTGAATTAACAAAACAGGAAGAAGTACGTCACCTCTCCCAAGCCTGCAAGGAGTTTGGACCGACCATTAGTCTGAAGAAGACAAATCCCCTCCCACCATCACCATCGACAGATACAGTTTGGAAGTTACGAAGAAATTCACACCACCATTTCCAGCTTGCTCTCCACTGATTATGAGGTGAATAGCAGGATTGCCAAGGCAGCAGCAGTCATGGCCAGACTGAACCAGAGGGTCTGGAACAACTCCAACCTCACCGAGAAGGCCAAGCGTCACATATAACAGGCCTGCCTGCTCAGCACACTCCTCTACAGCAGAGAGGCATGGACCACCTATGTGAGCCACGAGAGGAAACTCAACAACTTCCACCTGAGATGTCTGAGGCGAATTCTGCACATCCAGTGGCATGACAAGCGCTAACACATACACCATGTTCTCCATTCTCAGTGAGGGGCGCCTTTACTGGCTCGGCCACATCAAGAGAATGAACCCAGGCCTCTTTCCCAAGGACCCGTGTGGTAGAAATTTAGACACACCAGTCGACTCGTCCTCTCCGGTGAAAAAGGTTTATTACAGAAGGATGAATACAGGATAGAAGAAAGCATGATAGAACACGAGAGTGCTCTGAAGCACTCCTCTCTCACATACCCTATATAAGTTTAAAGATAAGGAAAGCTGGACATCTGCGAGGCTCAAAAAGGGAGTTCTAGGAGGTTTGAGCCAGTTTGGGGGTTTCAAGTTCTTAGCAGACATGCAGACATTCCTGAAGACAATAACATGTTTGTGTCAGTGTAAGAGGAAAGAACGTTCTGTATGGCCATGTCGACATTACAAAGATGTATGAAGAAAGACATTAAAACGGCCAACATCAACCGCGCCTTGCTGTCAGACAGAAAGCCAAGGAAGTGAGAAATACAAACCTCGATGCAAAGAGAGCCAGGAGGAAGGTGAAACAACAGCAGAATCAACAAACAACAACGTTCACCTGCAGCAACTGCGCTAGAGGCTGTCACTCTATGCTCGGACTCTTCAGCCATTCGCGAAGGTGCAGGACCCCCTAGACCGGAAGCTACACCATCGTCTCCTGAAGACGGATGGATGCCGCCACCGCCGACCAACTCTCCAGTTTGGGTGAGCTCATTATAACCTCTGCTTCTCGTTCTTGGTTGACAGGAGCGGAACCCGATGTGGTCTTCTGCAGTTGCAGCTCAAGATTGAAATGTAGTAAGAAGAGAACGTGGATAAAGTAATCACGCAGTTCAAACAAATCTGGGTTTTTTTGTAAGAGCCAGAAACATTCCTCAGTGATACAACATGAAGAATATCCATTACTTTCAAAATCAAAGATTGTTAAACCTCAAGGCCAAGAGCTTAAGTGTGCAGGTGTATTCAATAAAAAAGAGAAGAGCTTAAAAACAGATAACTTCAGCCGAGTAGAAAGAGACAGCGTAAAAGCCCATGGCAGTGTGAAGCGCTTCTTCAGTCATTACATTTATCATTACATGAACGTGATGGAGAGAGTTTTATCTACTGCTTTAATAATCTTCTCTGTGCATTGTGCTTCTCTAGAACTCCATTAAAAATATCGTACGGTTGCACTACTTGTAATGTTCTCCGCTTGATATATCGCTTTGCTTACATTTCCTCATTTGTACAGTAAGTGGCTTTGGATAAAAGCGTCTGCTAAGTGAATAAATGTAAATGGAATATATTTTTGTTCTCTCTCGGGTCCAATAAATCAAACTCCGTGGCACTACAGAAATATCTAACACCACAAGTCATTTATTTTACTAGACTTATTCTTACACCGGGGTGAGATTGTATGTATATCGATTTGAATTGTTCATATATATTACATTGATTTGTCTGCTGTTTATTTAAACTGATCTTTGGCCAGGTGTCTGTCTCGACTGGAAAAAAAAAATAAACATCTTAATTCATACATGTGTGTGTCATCCAATGACGTTTTAATAATCTTGAATTTGAACTCCGATTCGTTTTGAGTCAACGGCTGGAATCCTCTATACGGCAGTCACATTCTGACATTATAAATAAATTAAACTAGTATTTTGATGTAAAATGTCTCTTCAGGTGCGCATGGTGGTTCAGTGGTTAGCACGTTTGCCTCACATCTCCAGGGTTGGGGGTTCTCCTCATGCTGCGGGGGTTTCCTCTGGGTATTCTGGTTTCCTCCCCCAGTCCAAAGACATGCACAGTAGGCTGATCGGCGTGTCCAAAGTGTTCGTAGTGTGTGATTGTGTATGTGAGTGTGCCCTGCAGTGGATCGGCACCCTGTCCAGGGTGTACCCCGCCTTATGCCCCATGGTCCCAGGGATAGGCTCCAGGTTCCCCGCGACCCTGTAGGATAAGCGGTATAGAAGATGGAAGTCTCTTCTGTGCAACGTCTGATCTTCTTTCCTCGTTAATCATTCAGGTGAGTGAGTTTTGGAGGTCAGGTTGGCCAGGGCTGCAATAATAATAATAAAACATTAACAACACGTATAGTATAATCACTCATACTGGACAGTACTGTGAGGATTCTAGTCCTCCATCTCTCCTGCACTTGGCCACAAGTTCTCATCAACATCACATCTCATGTCGTCTCTGGCGATGCATCTTGGAAAGTATCTTCTGGACTGTCTAATCCAAGCCTGGAGAAGTGTCTCCACACCCTGCATTCATGGCATCCAGTAAGGACGTTACCTTACTGGATGTTACCTTACACCTTGGGTTTAGGAAGGGGGAGTATGGAGGCAGGAATAGTACTGACATCCTGGGATGTGCAGCAAACCAGTCTGTGACTGCAGCAGAGTGGTGGAATGCCACATTATCCCACACAGCAATGAAAGTAGGGGAGTTTCTTGCCCCTCTCTCCTCCGGTGGCACAAGTCTATTACACAGGTCATCCAGAAAAGAAACGAGCCTCTCTGTATTGTAGGGCACTATGAGTGCTTTGTGTAACAGCAAGCTGCCATTGGACAGTTCTGCACACATTGTGGTTAGATCCTCTCTGTCCTGGGACATCCACGGTTGCTCTCTGTCCAATCATATTTCTTCCCCTGCGGCGAGTTTTTGCCAGGTTGAATCCGGCTTCATCCACAAAGATGAATGCATGCGCAGTTTGCCTGGCTTCCGTCTCCATTATTCTCTAAACTGCAGTACTTTACATTATGCACAGCTGTGTATGTACCCTGTTTGGTTATTGAACAGACATCTTACCCGGACCTATTGATACCGGTGTTCTTTCACACGTTCACCGTTTCTCTCAAACTGCTTCAAAGATATTTTATGTTTCTCTAGGACTCCGCCAATTGTCGTTGTGCTCACCGTATTCACATTCCCAAAAGTGATATTGTCTGCCAGCACCCTATCCCGAATTTCCCATAGTTTTATTGCATTGTTGCCATTTACCATGTCAATAATGGCAATTTCCTGCGTATCTGATAATATTCTGCCTCTACCTCCTGTGCGAGGCAACCTTTGGATCCTATTGAAAACCACAAAACACTTTGTTTGTTTGTAAAAAAACATACCGTATTGTACTGTGATATGTAGTTCAATTATCATTGAAGGATGCACATCTCACGTGTTTTGCTGGAAAAGTTGTACTCTTGGACGCTGCAGATTTGGTCGCACCCTGGTAAGTTTTACGGCATGCTCTCTGTGTTTCAATTCTGAAGGTCTCAAGTATCTGTAACGATGTCTCGGTACAAAAAAAGATCGAGTAATTTTGCGAATACTTAATCGACCCCGCCTCTCCACTCCGGCTCCTCTCCTCTTATCTGTAAGCAGACGAGGATAATCAGCCATTGCAAGGCCCAAATTCTGGTTCTGTGACTGGAATCGGACAAGAACTCGACACACCTGTAAACCGGCCTCGCTCGAAGAGAGACCATAGTTTACAACATGGTCAATAATTGTGGCCCTTATCTCATCAGAGACCAGCACTCTTGGTCTTCCTCTCCTTTTGTCCTCCACGCATTCTCCCTCTCCCGGTCACTCTTCTTTCCCCACTGACCTGTCGTCCTCGATCCATGTTTCCAAACTAAATCATTCCGAAGCCGTCCTCTTTTGTCTGTTCGGTAACGAGACTAAAAACAGGACACTTGTGTAGGCTTTCAGATGTAATTGCAATCAGCTGTGTTTGGAGTGATGAAATATTCCTCTGACGTTTTCTATGTATTTCCATCTGGTTAGTGCAGAAATGCACGACATTTGCCATCGTTCTGCTTTGAACGTGTTTTTAACAGTTTTGGGGTAACAGTGTGTTAGCATTCGGAAACGTGCTGAGGAATTTGTAGTTTTGCAGGTGGTGGAGTAGGAGCGAGAGAAGAGGTCATGGATTTGGGAGAATGTGGTCATGGAATGCATTTTGTGTGAAAGCAGTGAAAAATGATTCACAGTTTGGTTTGATCCACATACACTTCTGTTTCGCTGACTGTGTGAAGAGTTTTGGCAATGTGACTAATGCATGTTAGCAACTGAAGCAAACTGTGTTCAGGAAAACACTCGGGATATGAAGTTCACCTGAATATTAAAGTTGTTAAAAGAGCAGAGAGAGACGGAGGGATAATCAAGACAGAGAGAGAGAGAGAGAGAGAGAGAGAGAGAGAGAGAGAGAGAGAGAGAAGGCGAATCCGGATAGAGCAGAAAGTACAGGGTAATGCTGGAAGGATTAAGATGTCTTAACCAGAGACATCATTCAGTTAGAAACGTGTACTGCGTGGGAGAAGCCAGCAGCACAACCTGATTCTCTCTGTTTCAGTGGTGGCCCAGGTCATTCTCTCAGTCTCTCTCTGTAATTATAACTCCAACATACTAACAGCATCAGTAAGCACCAAGACAGGTCAAAGCTTTGATGACACATCACCCTAAAATGCTGAAACGAGTTTTTATAACAATATGAGGACATCCCAAGTGCCTCAAGGACTGAAAGGTTCAAAGACATCGCTACAACCATCAAATCCTGATTTAACAAAAGAGGTCATAGAGTTCTATGTGGAGTAGAGGGGTAAAGCTTAGGAGCTGTTTATATATATATATATATATATATATATATATATATATATATATATATAATCAAATGTGTGATTTATATAATCAAATGTGTGATTTATCTTTACATTTTGCATCAATCTGAGGAAGAATTAACCTTCGCATCAGTCTGAGAGTATGTTTAAGATCATAAAGAAAGGGAACTGTTTTCCTCTCACTTTCTCCTTCCACGTCTTCTGGTTTTTCAACAAGTAGCTTCACAATGAGTTGGATGCTGTTGCAGCAGCTCCTCTAGTGGTGGACAGCAAGAACTGCAGGCTGCCACCATGAATTGTGAAACATCAAAATTATTACAGACGTCGTGCTGTACGCTCCTGGGTAAAAAATAAATAAATAAATAAATAAATAAATAAATAAATAAATAAATAAAAATATGGACCAAGCCCAAAATGGCAAAATTATTAAGCTTTTAATGATCTTAACAACAACTTATATAGTCTTCTGATGACTAATCTTTCTCAGCCAGACATGTGTTAGATTGAATTTTACAACAGACCTTTTAATCATTATCATGACTTCACCGTCGCATACAAGAAGGCTATATAAGTGAAGTTCCCTGGTTCTAGACCCCCCCCATCAACAGTTCAGTGAGCAAATGGTAGCACAGGAGGTCTCAGGAGTGCATTTCAATTATTTGTCGTTAAGTCCATTGAAAGCTTAATATTTTACCATTTTGAGCTTGGCTCATAATTATTATTATTATTATTATTTTATTTTTATTTTTATTTTTGCCTAGGCGTGCACATACCGAAGTGACACGTACAGCTGGAGACAAATCCACTTCTGAAAAGACAGCGTGATTGATGACTGCCGTTGTTGGTGCCATTGACAAACGGTAACGGCTCACGCTCAGTTATATTGTAATTGTGTATTACAGCGTGAGGGAAGTAAAGAGGAAAACTGTTACTCAAACCCTAATAGACCTTTTCTTCTTTTTCACTTTAGTCAATTAAATGCATTGTTTATTTACCATCACTATACATCAACACACTCCGAGCTACATTTTAAAGTATTACGGTTGGCTCTCTCTACTTCCTAGGATATGTGATCGGTGATCTGATGTGACCGAGCCGACAGATCGATGCAATGAGATCTGGAGCTGTTTTAATGCATTACGATGTGGTGCACTTCGATATCGTGATTGGAGGATGATGCTCTCACGTCAGCCGTAATATCGTCAACAGAAATCTCATTTACTTTGACCGAGTATTTTCTTTTCCATGGATCGGTGTGTTAGCGATGGCCGTCTCATTCCAGTTTTATGGCTAAACACAGCAGGATTTGGTGCAGCAGAACCCTATTGTTTTTTTTTTATTATTACACCATTCATCTCCAACATGTGTGTGAGAGAACAGAAAAAAAATCAGGATGGTGTCGAGAGAAGCTGGTTAATCCTCAGAATAAAAGCTCGGGGGACCTGAACTGCGAGTAACCCCATGGTTAATTTAACGCTCGCTGATGTTCTGTACAGCAGATAGAGAGTTAAGGTGTGAATGATGAGGTGACTGTTAGTAATGAGGCTGATGAGGTTTGGATTCTTGATGGCTCCCGTGTTATTTACACACCGGAAATGGAAACATGTACAGCTTACACACTCATGACATGTATATGTGTATATATATATATATATATATAAAAGGAAGTTGATGGTGGTGCAATGAAACGAGTTACTGTTACCACCCCAAGGTTGATTATTTTCCTGAAACGGCATGTCCCAAAGTGTTTTAATCCTCTTACAATTTCCCGATGCTAACCTTTATTTATTTATTTATTTATTTAAATTTTAAAAAATGGCATGGCATACTTCTTTACTCTCCAAAGCACCATATAGCTTAACTCAAGAACCTCATACAATGAAAAATGGTTCTTGACAAGAAGGTCCTTTAGTGCTGTAAGGAACCGTTAAAGAACCTTTAGCAGCTATAACGCAGTCATCCCCTCACCAGCTTCTTAATCAAGCAAAAACAAACAAAAAAAACAACCCATAGTTTGTCGCGGTACTCAGAAATCATTAGAAAACGTAAAGTTACAGCTTTACCTCTGACTGACACTGGAGACTCCTTCCATCAATGTTATCAATCAGGTATAGCCTTGCTTTAGGAAAACTTAACCACAGCAACGATGACACACCTTTTAATATCTGTTTCTGTGGAGCGTCCACAGTGTGAACGAGCGGTTACTACGGAAACGTATAATGTATTAGAACGAGCGCATTGATATAAACCTGCACTACTGTCAGAGCTGCTGTTAGAGAAACTGAATCACCTACTGACCAATCAGGATCCAGAATTGAACAGCGCTGTCGTTATCAGGAATAATCATAAAGACACTTATAAAGCACACGGCAGGATAAACCGTGAGAGAAACTCGAGCTCGGGTTGATGGTTTCCTTTCTTTCTTTCTTTCTTTCTTTCTTTCTTTCTTTCTTTCTTTCTTTCTTTCATCCTCACATCAGATCAGATGTAGAGGAACGAGAGAAAGCTGTGAGGAATGTCTTCAAACCCAGCCGGTGATTTCTCCAAACAAACGCATTACGGTCATTTGAGCCGAGACATCAGACTGAAACGCCAACACTGTGAATGTGACACACACACACACACATTACTTTTTCAAGTAATCTACTTTGTAGACGTAAGAAAAGGACAGAAATATCTGCTTATAAATCTCAATGAGGACAAAATGACCTCTATTTCACGTCACATGATGGAGTTGTTGAATTTAAAAACGATAGCTGCCCTCTCGTACTTCTGAAGATCATAAATCGGCGTTACGGCGTCAATCGTGTATTCATAAATCTGAAACGCTTTACTATTTAGCATATTTATTTGCTACTTTGCATTTTTATTAAGCTGAGTTTTATTCCGCTTCTTCTTATTATTCATGCAAGAACACTTTTATATGGCAGTCTGCATGGAAGCCACTTTCTGCTCCATGTTCAGACCCTTCATACAAAGCTGTCACTCGAGCCAAACCCACCCGGAGAGCCCGTTATAACCGTCACAGCACGCTTGATACGAGGACCTACAGGTGTACCGGAGCAGTGTGATGCCCCGGAGTTCCAAATAACCGAGGCTTTTATGTTTGGAGAAGCTGATTGACACACTGCATCATATCACTCCGGCTACTATAAAGACCTTCTGCTAATGCGTGTTTCCATAAGCTTAAGCAGATGTGGATCTAGGCCAGTTACAGAGGCCTCAAGTCCCCCATTAATACCCAAATAAAGGCGCATTAATAGTTTTCCCGACGTGTTAATGATTTTTTAATGATACCATCACTAGGACCTGGGGGAGGCTGCTGCTGCTGCTGCTACGTTAAATGAGTGTTACCTTGGCTGTACTATTCGCTCTGCTGTACTGTAACTTCAGCTGCAACAGGGTGTTGTCTAAAATCTTTCTCAGATAAGCAGTAGGCTTTAGTGAGTCGTTACAGAGTGAAGACACGTAGCTGCACTATACATTTCTGGCAAATTATGGGAAATATACCAGTCCGTACAGGGTTTTTAGTTTTTGTGATGTTTGACTTTGCTGCTGAGTTTTTTCGGCCCGAATATGCGGAAAACCCGCGTTAACGTTCGATAATTGCAAGCTCCTCCGAAATATTGCCGAGTCTGCTTGATTTCACGTTCATTTCTGCGATCGCAAAATCCTTGCGGGACTGGTTTACTGTATCTGTAGAGATTTCATGAGATAAAGAAAAGGCAGTAGACTAAATAACACCGATGTGAGCTAGCTGGCAAACCAACTGTATTAGAGTAAACGGAGATGTGAAGAAACTCCACAGTGCTGAGTGAATGACTGGAAGAGATTGAAAAAACAGCGTTATCGCCAGTTCTTTATATGTCTCGCTTTCATATACAGTGGCATCCGAAGGTCCGAGAGGCCTAGTGGAAATGCTTCTGTTTTGCATTCTTTCTGGATTTAATGCAGTGTCCATTATAAATTATATAATCAGCATAAGAACTTGAGTGAAGTGGAATCTTAAAAACATTTACGAGAAGTTCAGTTCGGAAGAGGTATGACACGGGAAAAGAAATCCTTATGACCTTGTGCACAGAGGAATTAACATGGTCTATATAACATGTTTATTTAGTTGAAAACGTTACCTGGAAATAGTGTGAAATCTTCAATATTGAATTTTATTAATTAAACACACACACACAGGGAAAAACCAGGAAAGCTGTGGCAAAGTGTTCTCTGTAACAAGAAAGGTCTGGATGACACCGATTATAAACTCGAGTGAAGAAGCTGAGGAACTGTACGTTTGAGATCTGGATATTGTGATGTTCTTCAAATTGCTATTTGTTGTCATAATTTGTGAATAAAAAAAAAAAAATGACTTCTTATTCCCAGTGTTTCTGATGGCCATGGTTCACAGAAATAAATAAATAAATAATTCTGTCTAAATCAGTGGTCACCAACCCCGTTCCTGGAGATCTACCTTCCTGGAGACTTCCAACCATAACGCTGCCCGCTTGACCGTCGAATCCTCGCCTTAAGAAGTTCTTGATCAACTTAAACGAGTGTGTTAGATTTCATTTGGTGACGAAATCTTCAGGAAGGTAGATCTTAAGGAAGAGGGTTGGTGAACGCTGCGCTAGACCCTGCCCACTAAACTAGATACGGATATATTGTGCACTAAACAGACAGAGATAACGACCCTGTTTTAGACCTATGTCAGGTCGGGAAGGCAGGAATGGATCCAAGTGCAGTTTGAGGATTTATTGAAGAAACTGGCAGACGAATCCAAAACGTATTCAAAAACAGTCAAGGGGGGCAAAATCCAAAATTACAAACGAGGAGCAAACAAGGTCAGAACCAGAACTGCACCACTCCGGGGAATACGATTGGGCCGTTGAGGCAGATACACACTGAGCATTACTTCACAGTGAGTACGTCTTTGTGAGGCCTTTATATAGGGTGTAGTGATTGTGTTCAGGTGTGTGTAATTAGTAATCAGGATACTGTGAACGTGACAAGGTCTGTGGTTCTCGAGGAGTGTCATCAAGAACTGGTAAAACACGTTCTGTTAGACTGCAAAAGATATGGGGAAGGAAGAACTGAGCTAGAGATGCAAATTGGAAAGCAAAACATGACACTAGAGAACTTGCTGGGAAAAACATCTGGGAAAAAACATCTGGGAAAGTGCACCTAATAAATCATCTAAAAAATACTGGGATAAGTGAGAGACTTTAGAGATGTATTATGAATATCTAGTGTATAGTTATTATTATTATTATTATTATTACTTTTTTCCCTGCCAATCTGCTGCCCACACTCCAGTCCAATAGGTGGCGATAATGCACCTTGACTTAGTTTGCCAACCATCATTAAAACCAAAAGAAGAAGAAGAAGCTGGAGCGTAGTCTTGGGCGGCCATGTTTGTAGGACACGGTATGTTCTGGGAAGTGCAGTTGGTGGTGGACATGGGCGTTGACCTTACAACCTACAGTATAATAACTATCACGATCCACTCAGTCACTAACTCACTTTCAGTATCCGCTTTATCCTGAACAGGGTCGCACTGGATCCGGAGCCTGTCCCGGTCACACAGGTGCATGAGGCAGGAATACACACTAGTTGGAACACCAGTCCACGCATCCACACCTACAGGTAATTTAGCTTAGCCAATGCATCTACTGAAGTGTTTTTTGGAGGTGGAAGTAAAGTGGAGAACTCGAAAGAGCTGTATGGTGGCAACGCTACCTGCTGCACCACTGTGTCGCCCTATCATAATACAGACTATAATAACATTTATTTTGTGACGTTCCCTTGATTGCCTGTAAGCCTATCTCAGTGGTTATGGCTCTGATCAGAAGACCAAACCCCGACAACACCAAGCTGACACTTTCAGACCCTGTAGCAAGTCTCTAAACCCTGACCTGCTCGAGTGGTGCTGCATCATGTCCGAGCCTACACATGGTCAGACCCCGCCTTTCTAACAATCTGGGATTTGTTAAGAAAATGATTTCACTGTACTGTAATTGTTTGTGTGGCAAATGTACATATTTCCTTTCAGTTTCTGCAATCTTCCTCACTGCTGGCAAACCGTTTGTGCACGAGGGTCCTAGGTGGCAAAGAAAAAGGCATCAAGGCTGAGGAAAAAAATACCGAATCAATAACCAGCAGAAGGTAATAAGATGAAGGAAATGATCTGGGAGGGAGGGTGTCATCCTCAGGTTTGGCACTACAGCTAGTATAAAGCTTCTGTTTTACCTTTACATCCGTTGTGAGTTTTATTTTGTTTCATTTGGATTCATGAGAATCTCTGACCACTACATTAGCTTTGATTTACAGTGCAAATTTGCAATTGAAAACTCGCACCGCTGTATTTCAGTAGACGATATAAACGCTAACGAGAATCGCATCAAACTTCATTATCCGTAATAGCCATGCGTCACCACACTCGGTCCTGACTAAACCATAGCTTCTGTCCTCTCACCAAGGTCAGACACACAAATCACCAGAAGGACCATCTACTTGAGACCAAAGTAAACAACTCAGACACAGTTAGCCTTCTGCTTTAATCTAGAGTTAAGATACTAGCATTAAAAAAATAATGTCGTCAATAAATCATGTTCCGTTTGGGAGCACGGGGGGAGACTTTACGCTTCCAGAGCAGCGTCACACAGCGCTCTAATGTCGGATAAAGTGACACGGTGACCTTCTGGTGGAAAATATGAGCGCTAGAATATGTCTTTCCCCTGCAAGCACCCGTCCGACCTTTTATAAATGACATGGTATCAATCAATCAAAAGTGTTTCCCCGTCACTCGGGTACTAAATTAAATGTCACTGAGTTCCTCCTGCGGTGTTTATTCCTAGATCCTGTGGTGCTGAATGTCCCGAGGATTATTTGATTTATAGACTGATATAAAAAATATATTCCTGGCACTACAGTAAATCATCGTGTGGCAGACGGACACCAATAGAAGTGCCTTTTAAATAAGAATCGTTCTCTAGAACGCTTGTTCGAAAGTGTGTAATTAATCGTGCATGTCCGATGGTCACGCTTATAACGTCTCGGATCGAAGGAACGGCTTCCGGAACGAAAGCCGGAGGACAGGACGCACCTCCTGGAGATTTTTCTCTTCCTGAATGCAGGTCTAGTCATACTTTATCACACCTGCCTCAGATATTCTGATGGATTCTGATATTCGGATTTCTCATGAGCTGAACATTTCGATTCCATCAGGTGGGTTAGATTAGGGTTGGAACAACGCGGTCTCTCGTCAGTTCATATCCTGTACATACAACAGGTGATGTGTTTAATGATTAAAGAGCAGAACTCAGTTTAGTTTGCAGAAAGTGTTCCATGAGGAGTTTAAGCTTTATACGAGTTTGAAGTTTGTACGTTGTGACTTTTAGTTTATATATCAGACTTTGCTCCGTCACAAATGTGTCATTATTTGTTCCAGACATTCATTTATATAAATCCAATAACAAAAAAACAAAAACAGTTCCTCTATGAGTTCACGATGTTGAAACATGTCTGTGAATTCCTGTACAGATGGATAAAAGAGAAAGACTTGGTGACTTGATCTGCTCTCGCATCCAGAGTGTCTGCTCTGTTCACCATCGACGCACATCCTCCAGAGAAAAATCTGCCTAGAGCTTTTCCCAAAACCCCTGTTGCCAAAAAGCTCCAAACAAGACAAGACATTTTGGACGGTGATCCTTATAAACACACACCACACACCTCACTGCTCCCCAAAACCTGGTTCCTATCCCGAGATCAAAGACTGTGAGTGAGCTTTTGTCTGATAGATCAGATCAGATCAGACGCCACAGTCTGTTACTCGAGGACATGTTGCTCTGACGTAGTTAGCTCTATTTTAGCCACGTTACATGCTGTATTTTTATACAGAAGACATTTATTTATTTTTCGTCCATCTTTCTTGGTGGTGGTCATGTAGGCAGCCCGGTTCAGCCCGGACGGCTCCACAGATTTCATCTCCTCTTAGGACATCCCCAGACATTCCAAAGCCAACCGTGAAAAAAATCCCCTCTCCTGCAGGTCCTGGAGAGGGAGGTGACCAAGAGGTATCTTTGTAATGTGGGAGCCGCCGATGTACTCCGAGGCTCTCCTGGATTGTCAATCTCGTCACATTATCACCGAGACTAAGCCCAGAGACCTTGCTAAAAAACCCGTCATTCCTACCTCCTGTACCTGTGACCTTATTCTTTCAGTCCCTACCCACAGTGCATAGATGATGGGGATGGCGATTGACCAATAAATTGAGAGCGTCATCTGAACTGAGCTTTGGCATCACCATCAGAGACCAGACCAGGGCTTGCACAGATTTCACTGCTCAGGTTCACATCCTGGAAGCTGAGCCTCCCAATCACTAACTGTCCATCACATGCCTGCTGCCCAACTGGCAATGCCCAGGCCACATACTCTTCATCTTTCAGGTGGTGTGCTCTGGAGACGCCACTCTCATGCCTGGCACCAATGGTGAGTCCTGATAGCCTTAATCCCGGCAGCGTATATTTAGGCTTTTTGTACCTGTCATGGTGGTCTTTAGGATCATTATTGTCTGATTTCTCCCCTCAGATCTGATGGCCCTACAGGAAGCAATAAGCTCCTGGTGACATAGAGTTCCAGCAAAGTTAACAAGTTCCTTCACACAACAACGTCTCAATCCACATGTCAAGAATAAATCTGACCTTTGCCTTCCCTTCCTTCGCATTAGGAGTTTCCACCTCTCTGGAACAGGACTGAAATATAGCACCAGCATGAATCATGAATCAGAAGGCAAAAAACTTTCTGACCTTCCTCTCATTTGCACTTGCAGGCATCCTTCAGTCTCCATTACATTACCAAACTACTGTACTGTATACTATATTATACCGAAACGTGAATTTCTCTGTTCACTAACTAAATATATCTTCATTATTTTCACACAGTATTGCATATTAAATACCTCTTCATCCATCCATCCATTTTCTGGAGCCCTTTCTGTGGTGACCTACACAGGGTCACGGGGAATCTGGAGCCTTTCCCAGGGAACTCGGGGCACATTGCACAACGTCCCCGAAGCACAGGGAGAGCATGCACACTCCCTGCATGCAGAGTGGAGGTGGGACTCGAACCCCTAACCATGGAGGTGTGAGGCTAAATGTGCTAACCACTAAGCTAAGCCGCTGTGCCCCTGGCGTTATACGTGTAAACCGAATCCTCAGCTACAACATTAAAAACATGACAGTCACAGAACCCCAATCAGAGTGTGATGACGATCAGCATTTTATATTATCACTCAGTGATGTAAACATTTGGAAAATGACAGGAACAATTATACAGGAAAATGGAATTTATAATCAATAGTCAACGTTTACCAAAATATAATCAGAATGGATATTACACAATATAATTCTTTTACATTTGCAGTATTGTATCCATGGATCATTAAAGGTTATGGTTATGAGACAATGGTTTAATCCTCTCCTCTGAGTGTGTCGAGTCGGTCATCAATTCTTCATGACTGCAGGGTGCACGCTGAGGTCGTGTACGACTCCACACACTCTCCTCACGGTGGGGTCATAAACTTTTAGCTTGGAGGCACATCTTATATTTAAATGATTTCCTCTCCATCTTCTGCTGTTCCATCTGAGTGACATTGCTGCAGGTTTCACTCAATAACAGTCCCTTATTTTATTAAAAAAAAAATTTCATAATGTCAGTCACTGATTCCTCTCTCTCGCTCATCATCATCATCTTCTACAGCGTCAACGTTCAGAGCACACAGGTCGGGATACAAAACTTACATTCCGCGTTACGAGCAGTAATCCGTGTAGTTATCCCGAGCAGGCATTGGATCAGTGTCATTACCTTGTTTAATATTAACCCTTGTCATAAAATCCTATTTTAATTTCAGTTCATTCTGTAGGAAAGATTGTGGATCAGTTGAATACGTGTGACGTAATTATTAAAGCGCACCTATTATGGATTTGAAACGTGACCAATTTTGTGTTAAAGCTCTCGTACGATGGATTTACGTGCATCCGAGGTCAAAAACACACTTTAACGTGCTCATCATTTAAACCGCAGCGCTACCTTTTTTTCCTCCCAGTGTCACAAGCGACTCGTTAAATGATCCATTCTAAACGATTCGTTCTAAAATCCTCCTCCTAGAGAGCATACTCTGCTCTGATTGGTCAGACGTCCCAGTCTGTCGTGATCGGTCTACCGCTGTCAGCGAGCGGCCGATGAAGACCGGAGGCGGGGCTTTTTGTTACGAACCTACGTAAGTTAGTACAGGAAGTAACGTCTGGAATCACTAACGACTCGTCTCAGCTGTTCAGAATCGATTCCTTGTTTCGGGAGTCGATGACTCCGTTTGACGTGCGCTTTGATTTTTGAAACTCTGCAGACTTTTTACATTCACAAACAGCTCTATATCATGCCACATGAAAGGGAGTCTATGAAAAAATCATAATAGGTGCGCTTTAAATAATCCCACTCTGGATTCACATTTTAATATACAAGGCTTCATTAGACTGGATTTTTATTCTCTCATCTGTATAACACTTAGAAGACCTTCAGATAGAGTTTCTGGGGGCACGATGGCAGGGTTCATACTGAATAAATTTTACACCGTACCCATTTCGCGGTTGAATCTGAAAACAGATATGAATATTTGGAGCGATTAAACGGGGATTGTTATCCCATTCTGTCTGCTGGGTTTGTGCTCTTTAGGGGAACATTGTGTTCAAGAACATTATGATGTGCCAATCAGATCCCATCTAACAACACACTGCATTGAGTAACCTGTCGTTCCGGAGGAATAACGTAAATCACAGAGGAGATGCTCAAGGAGGGTTTGATCCGGCTGAATAACACAGCCGAGTGTGTAGAAGTAGAGACTGATTGCACTACATGGTGGTTTAAAAAAAACAAAAAAAAAACTAGATCATGTTTCAGTCTGTATAATAAATATTAAAAACAATCATTTCTGAGTGACAGTGACTTCATACGACGGGCGTCTTCTTGTAAGACGTCAGGGTGAGCTGAGTGAAGATCAAAATCGATGGCTTCGTTATAAACATGCGTACAGTAATATGATCGGAGATGGGAGTTAAGATGAGTAAAGGTGACGTGTAGGATTAGATCCATGGTAGAGTGAGCAAGAATCGATGACACAAAAGCAGGAAGAGTTCGAATAGTCCTCAGCGGACCTGCTCGAGGTGCCGAAGCGCAAGTTCTCAGATAGAGATGTGCAGAAGAGGAAGAAACGGGAGAGGACCGAGGAAGCAGAGGCATCTGGATCTTTTAATGATATTGCGCACTGTAGAAGGTGAAATGCCCCAAATCCTACCCATGTGTCTTTGGGGAATGTTGTTCTCAAAGTGTTGGATTATTCGCTGACGTATCAGTAGACAGATCGGTGAGATCGCCTCACCTGTTTCGCATCACCTTCTTATTTCAACTCGCTGTTAGTCCTAAATTGCCCCGTCCCAACTTTTTTGGAATGTGTTACAAGCGTGAATTTCAATATATATATGTCTAAAAAACACTATTCAGTCGATTGGGTCAAACATCGAATACCTCGTCTTTAGACGTTTTTTTGTTTAAACACAAGTCAAACTACATTTCCACATCGCTCCTGTTTGCTTTTATTAGCGTTGTCCATACCGTCCCAACCTTTTGGAATGGGGTTTGTAAGAGGATACTTTTTGTATAACCTTTTTGCTTAGTTGTACGTGCATGACGGGTGTGTGAGAGAGTGTGTGTACAGATTCCTTCCAAACTAGCCGACACGTCATAGAAGATAATCAAAAAAAAACCCCACAATGGTGATCTTTATCAAATAATTTACTGCAGAGTTTCTCTCACGCTCGGTCACGGCTACAGCCTCATTTAAGAGATTATTTTAAGGAATCATGTTGAACACACTAAAGGCCTCACGCGCACTCGCGCGCACACACTCGCGCGCACACACTCGCGCGCGCACACTCGCGCGCGCACACTCGCGCGCGCACACACTCTCGCGCGCACACACTCTCGCGCGCACACACTCTCGCGCGCACACACTCTCGCGCGCACACACTCGCGCACACACACTCGCGCACACACACTCTCAGGTTTCCAGCATGGGGTTTTGCAGGTGAGTTTTGAGGTTTTTTTCCAGCAGCACTAAACTCTGTATAGCCAAACTCCTGCAGTCTGCATCAGGATCGGTCTCTGCTACATCTACACACACACACACACACACACACACACACACACACAGAAATAACATTACATAAGATTTCGTTTCATTTCCACAGTCTCTGTATATTTGCACTGTGCAGTTAGAAAGACAGTCCCAATCACTAACTAGCGTTTCCTCAGGATCCACGTTCTCTACCTGAGTTTTGTACGAGTTTTGATTTTAAGCTTGGCAGTCGAGTTTCCTGTCTGAATTTCCGGTCGGAGTTTCTTCTTCTTCTTCTTTATTTTTATTTTTTATAGCTAGACATTACACATATATACATTACACATAATACCTAGTCTAGTTTCCCTATCCCAGCTTTGTATCCAACTTCCTTATTTGCGTTTCACATTACAATTTCGTTTTTCGAATCCGACTGTTCTACACTACACACACAACGGGAGACTCGTATCGGAGTGTCATGTTCGGGTTTCCTATTCGAGCTTTGTATTCATCCTCCCTATTTCAATTTTATCATCGGGGTCAGCGTTTTCCAGTTTCACATTGGAGTTTCGTTTCCGAGTTCCCTAATCGAGTTTCCTACCCCAGCTTTACATTACAATTCTGTATTTCCGATCCGAGTCTGATATTCTCGTCCCGTTTAAGTTTCCTGCTAAGATTTCATACCGGAGTTTTGAATTTGTAATTTGTCGCATTTCTAACGATTTACGATGCATTTTTGAGCTCTGCGGATCAAAACACAATCACGATGATCGAAAAACAATCCTGATTAGGATCATTAGATATGACCAAATCTCTCACACACACACACACACACACAAACTACCTGCGAGCCATGACCTGGTCTCCACTAGATCATCACTGAGTTCTAGCAGCAGATTTTCACAGGGCATGCTCAAAAACACAGCACACACTGAGAACAACACACCTCTCCTCACCATCCTGCAGACAGAGAGAGAGAGAGAGAGAGAGAGAGAGAGAGAGAGAGAGAGAGAGAGATACACACACAAGTATGTTTAGAGTGTGTGTTATGCTTTGGCAGTACTGTACCTTGAAATGAAGTGTTATGTTCACACTGGGATGGCGTACTAAAGCGGATGAATAATGATGTAGAACGCTAGACGTTTTT
>NC_030416.2:35664067-35679067 GCF_001660625.3 Ictalurus punctatus
CTCACTTTAGTCGAATTATTGAAAAATGAACTTTCTCCATGATTATTGAACTGGTATTGTACTTACTCCGACACACTCTACAGTTGGGTTATATGACGGTGCTGTAATACTGTAACACTAACGGGACAAACATTAAACTAGACTACACCAGTAGGCCATGGTTAATATTCACAGCCTCCTTTCACAGCGGTCAAGATTGATACGTTATTGTAAATGAGCCATCATGTGTATATTTATATGTAGGGTTGTTATTAACCACTAGGGGGCGCAGTGTTTGATAAACTGTGTTATGGCACTCTACCGTCTGGCCCAGCGATAATAAAAGAGAGGCATGACGTGAACACCTGTCTCACCTCTGAGAGCGCTGCAGACCCTCTCCAGTGTGTGTAGGATGTGGAGGGCGAGGTGTGTGTAGTACTGCTGCTCCGTGAGCGACGGCGGTGTGTGTGTGCCCAGCCGGTTGGCGGTCAGAGCGGGCAGAGACGCCAACCGGTTTAACACGACCTCTCGGAGGTGGGCGGAGTCACAGCGCGGGTCGGTTTCCACACACCGAGACCACAACAGCACACGGACACGCCCTGCAGTGAGGAACGCCTCCAACACACGCACACACCGCTCCAGAGCCGAACTCTCACTGAGAGACGGAGAGAGAGACGGGGAGAGAAATGGAGAGAGGAGGGAGGGGGAGAGAGAGAGAGAGAGAGAGAGAGAGAGACGGAGAGAGGAGGGAGGGAGGGAGAGAGAGAGAGAGACGGAGAGAGGAGGGAGGGAGAGAGAAAGAGAGAGAGATGGAGAGAGGAGGGAGGGAGAGAGAAAGAGAGAGAGATGGAGAGAGGAGGGAGGGAGAGAGAAAGAGAGAGAGGAGGGAGGGAGGGAGAGAGAAAGGGGAAAAGGAGCGAGGGAGGGAGGGAGAGAGAAATGGGGACGAGTGACAGGAAGAGAGAAGGGGGGGAGAGACAGGGGGAGAGACAGGGGGAGAGACAGGGGGAGAGAGAGGGGGAGAGAGAGGGGGAAAGAGAGAAAGAAAGACCACATCATAAATGTAAGCTTTCTCTAACTAACACACTCACTGTCTGTCTTTCTCTCTTTCTCTCTCTCTCTCTCTCTCTCTCTCTCTCTCTCTCTCTCATGTACCTCTGAGAGCTGATGGAGTCCAGTAAGAGCAGCAGCGCCTGGTCTGGAGGACCTCGGAGGAAGAAAGCGTCCCACAGTTCCCTGCGCTCGTCAACACTCAGTCTGTGGAAGCAGTCCGAGGAGCTGGAGGTGAGCAGCATCTGCAGGACGTGTGTGTAATGAGCTCGCCCGAATTCCGCCCTGTCCTCGGCCGAGGCGTCTCCGCCCTCCAGGTAGCGTGTGAGTGTGCGTAGAGCTTCGCTGATCTCTGTGTGATCCCGAGACGTGGCGATGCTCCTCACACATGCGCACACACACGCACGCACACGGAGCTGAGCCTCAGCAGTCTGCCTCTCCATCACACACACTGCAGATTCAAAACACAACACGCTTAATCATTTACACCGTCCAGGGGAGCTTCGGCCCCGCCCTGTTCCATAATAATCATTACACCGTGCAGAGGAGCTTCGGCCCCGCCCTGTTCCATAATAATCATTACACCGTGCAGAGGAGCTTCGGCCCCGCCCTGTTCCATAATAATCATTACACCGTCCAGAGGAGCTTCGGCCCCGCCCTGTTCCATAATAATCATTACACCGTGCAGGGGAGCTTCGGCCCCGCCCTGTTCCATAATAATCATTACACCGTGCAGAGGAGCTTCGGCCCCGCCCTGTTCCATAATAATCATTACACCGTCCAGAGGAGCTTCGGCCCCGCCCTGTTCCATAATAATCATTACACCGTGCAGAGGAGCTTCGGCCCCGCCCTGTTCCATAATAATCATTACACCGTCCAGAGGAGCTTCAGCCCCGCCCTGTTCCATAATAATCATTACACCGTGCAGAGGAGCTTCGGCCCCGCCCTGTTCCATAATAATCATTACACCGTGAAGAGGAGCTTCGGCCCCGCCCTATTCCATAATAATCATTACACCGTGCAGAGGAGCTTCGGCCCCGCCCTGTTCCATAATAATCATTACACCGTGAAGAGGAGCTTCGGCCCCGCCCTATTCCATAATAATCATTACACCGTGAAGAGGAGCTTCGGCCCCGCCCTATTTCATAATAATCATTACACCGTGAAGAGGAGCTTCGGCCCCGCCCTGTTCCATAATAATCATTACACCGTGCAGAGGAGCTTCGGCCCCGCCCTGTTCCATAATAATCATTACACCGTCCAGAGGAGCTTCGGCCCCGCCCTGTTCCATAATAATCATTACACCATGCAGAGGAGCTTCGGCCCCGCCCTGTTCCATAATAATCATTACACCGTGCAGAGGAGCTTCGGCCCCGCCCTGTTCCATAATAATCATTACACCGTCCAGAGGAGCTTCGGCCCCGCCCTGTTCCATAATAATCATTACACCGTCCAGAGGAGCTTCGGCCCCGCCCTGTTCCATAATAATCATTACACCGTCCAGAGGAGCTTCGGCCCCGCCCTGTTCCATAATAATCATTACACCGTGCAGGGGAGCTTCGGCCCCGCCCTGTTCCATAATAATCATTACACCGTGCAGAGGAGCTTCGGCCCCGCCCTGTTCCATAATAATCATTACACCGTCCAGAGGAGCTTCGGCCCCGCCCTGTTCCATAATAATCATTACACCGTGCAGAGGAGCTTCGGCCCCGCCCTGTTCCATAATAATCATTACACCGTGCAGAGGAGCTTCGGCCCCGCCCTGTTCCATAATAATCATTACACCGTCCAGAGGAGCTTCGGCCCCGCCCTGTTCCATAATAATCATTACACCGTGCAGAGGAGCTTCGGCCCCGCCCTGTTCCATAATAATCATTACACCGTGCAGAGGAGCTTCGGCCCCGCCCTGTTCCATAATAATCATTACACCGTGCAGAGGAGCTTCGGCCCCGCCCTGTTCCATAATAATCATTACACCGTGCAGAGGAGCTTCGGCCCCGCCCTGTTCCATAATAATCATTACACCGTGCAGAGGAGCTTCGGCCCCGCCCTGTTCCATAATAATCATTACACCGTGCAGAGGAGCTTCGGCCCCGCCCTGTTCCATAATAATCATTACACCGTGCAGAGGAGCTTCGGCCCCGCCCTGTTCCATAATAATCATTACACCGTGCAGAGGAGCTTCGGGCCCGCCCTGTTCCTGTTTTCACACAATTATAAACTTATTTAACATTGAGGACATCTGTTCATATTCCAAACATTATTCATTCATTCATTTTCTGTTTATTTCATCATTTATTCCTTTCATTATTTATATGATATTGCACATACACTGTAAAGATTTGGCATGTTTATAGAAATCAAAATACCGTCAATTAATTTTTTATTTTAGTTTTTTTTTTTAACATTCAAAATACACTCCAAAATGATTTACTTGTTTAAAAATTAAATATATTTTAGCTAAAAATAATAATAATAAAATGAAAATGAGGCTATAGAATTTTAAACGTAGGTACTTTGATTATGAGCAAACCAATAATAATAATAATAATAATAATAATAATAATAATAATGATAATGGTAATAATTATAATAATAATTGTAATAATTTTAATATAAAATGTAGGTACAGCTAATTGGGTAAATAGGTATATGATGTATACCATTGTTTCTTTTATTATTTTCGTCTTATTTTTATTTTATTATTTTTATATAAATAGACATAAAAGGCACGGAATTAAAACACTGAACGCAATATACACGTATTATATAACATTTTACAACAATTATATAACAACACTATAAACGGATAACTCCCTAGTTAAGTGCACTACTTAATAGTAATAGTTTAATAATATAGTTTATACACTATATATGTATCAGTATATTTTACTCACCTTAAAAAAACCCTTAAACTCCGAACATAAAAGCTACTGCGTTTATTCGCAGCTTACTTCCTTTTATCGGATATTAAATTAAATAAAATCCTCCGAACAAGTCTCAAATTAGACACCAAAATCCGCCATGTTGGTCAGGTCCGAACAGTAAAACCGTCCGTGTGGATACATGGAGAATATAGCAAAGGTTCCGCTTAGTCTCCTGCTGCTCAGTATAAATTAAAACGCCACAGTTACCGTAAACATTTAAAAGTGTATCTTAGAAAATTAAAATAAAAATGTATTTACGTACACTAATATATCGATTATTGTAAATAATTTATTCAGATACGCTACTGCACATGGGTAAAATACCTCATATCACCACGAGATGGCAGTGTTTTATTTTTTTTTAAATCACGTTTGACGTTTTGTAGTTTTATATTTTTATTTTTATTTCTTATTATATTTTTATTTTTATGTCAAAATCAGAAAGAGTTTCAGACAGAAACATGTATAAGCGGCTAACAATAATTATCCAACGAACTAATTATCCTTTAAACAAGCTGTGAAGTAACAACACAGTTTAGCTAAATGCTAAATTCCTGTCAGGAATTTACTTATACTTACACTCCCAAGTATAAGTGTACCAAGTATAAAGATAACTAAATGTTAAATCCCTGACAGGAACTAAAAGAACCCCTGAAGAACCCTCCCTAAGTATAAGTGTACCAAGTATAAAGATGTTAAACTCCTGTCAAGTTCTAGCTATTCAGATGAGCAATAATTTGGAGGCTGTAACGCACACTTGCTCAGTTAATAAACACAAGCAATGTGTTATTACTTAAGCGTTCCTTAAGGATCCATTAAATAATTACTTTGTGCTCTTTGTGATAGGATGACATTTTGTTGTAGACAAACTTTACAGAACCTTTAACACGTCCCCAAATGAGTTTCAGATTCATAAATATATCTATCTAAAATAAGAGCCAAAATACATACAATCTACAATTCAGAACGCTTAATTACTAAGAACCCTTAATTATCCACCCTTAAAGAACACGATGTCTTGTAACAAGACAGTTTAACTAAATGTTAAACCGCAGACAGGTTCTACGTCAGGGGTTTTTAATGTAAATATGTACAGTATACCGCTAAATCTAATAATTAAATAATGAATTAAATAAGTAAATAATGAATATGAGCCTCTGATCAAACGTTGCTTTTGCCAGGAGAGCTTCCAGCAGCTTCAGTTTCCCGGCCGTCTCATCCTCTGAGAGCGATTTATTTCATAATGTCTCATGATATTAAATTCCTTAATTACGGCAAAAAGTGGTTCTACTTGGAACCTTTTCAGAAAGGAGAACACTTTGGTGTAGGGTTGTGCATGGAAACTTCAAGGGGGAAAAATACAGAACCCTTAACCATTTCTACCAGTACGATCCTCTTATCAGATATTTTCAATCAATATAAACAAATGACTTATTTTATCGCCACTAGTCTGTCATAAGATTAGTCAGGACATGGTTGGGTTTCTGTGTGTAAAGTATCATGATTCTGTGTTTAGCTGCTGTTGAGCAGGGGGATGGGATACGGGAGGGGTGTGAGCACCCTGCTGGACAAACAATTCACACCTCTCCACAATAATAGAGGTACGGAGATAAAACAGACACGACAGCTAAAGCTTTTTTGATAGTAAAACACTGTAAACAACTGCAACAATAAAATTATAACCTTTAAACAGAGTAGGTTAGGTAAAAAAAAAAAACTAAACCCTCCAAATTCCTCAAAACTGTGAGTGTCTACTCTCATTTGAGTCATTAAACACTACTGTGGAGTGTGACATCACAAATAAATTCAATGCTGAAAACGGACAACCCCTCACCACGGGTATAGAGAGTGCTTATTTGAGTTACTGTATCTTTCCTGTCAGCTCAAACAGGTCTGGTCATCCTCTCTGATCAACAAGGCGTTTCTATCCACAGACCATCTGGATGTTGTTTGTTTTTCACACCATCAGGAGATCACCAGTTTCTGAAATACCGTCATCAAAGTTCTGGTGTTCGACGTAAACATTACGTGAAGCTCTTGATCGCATACACCGCACTGCTGCTGCCGCACGATTGGCCGATGGGATAGCTGCATGAATGAGTACGGGTATAGGTGTTCCTAATAAAGTGGTCAGCGATCGTTCCTGACTCACATCTGCAAAAGGTTGGAGATTTTGGAGAAGGTTCATGAGAATTTCACTTCCGATATGCTGAGCAAGCATCACGACACCACGGACACGCCCTCGTTCGTGAAAATGTTAACTTGTAACAAGAACATTTTCTTCACTAAGAGCTCAAGGACCACAGAACACTACGGACGATAAACGACCTGAGATATTATACTTTTGGGAGAATGAGTCGTTGATATCTTTTTGTCTTCCATTGTATTTTGTGTGAGGAGATTAGAAAGAAAAAAATAACGTGAACCGTGAAACACGAAACACGTCACTCATCATCGTTTCCGAATAAAGCTGTAACACCGAGGCTGCGCTCCTCACCAGATGTTTTTAGCTTTACACAGAGTGTGTAAAATAATCTCGCTGCCTGTAACAGGAGTAAAAGGAAACGTGGAGGTGAGATTAGATTAAAAAAGACCACATCAGCTCCTCTGAGAGAGGTTTTGGCAGATGCTGCCTCTCCTCTTTCCTGTTCTGTCACTGATATATGAATCCACACAGGTCCTGCTGGCTTCACGGTCTGTTTTATGGTTTTTCTTCTCTCCGTTTCTGGCTTTTTTTCTCTCTCTCGCTGTCTGTTTTTCCACTTCCACAGAACAGCGAGAACACTCAGCTCTGCCGAAGTGCACGTCCTCTGTGGATAAAGAGAAAGAGTTTCTGTTCCTCTTTACCTCATTCGCTCGTAACTCTGCGAAGGGAGCAAACTGAGTAGAGGTCATTTACATTCACACAGCGACGACAAAACCTCAGCACAGATCACTTTACAGCAATAATGAGATCATACGTAGTATGAAACGTTCATGATTGTACATCTCTGTCTGTTCTGGATTACACTAACCCTTCTACTTCAGGTTTTTCCACTTCCGGCTTGATAAAGTTCCTCAATGCACTCAGGTTCTGATTTATTAAAGACATATATATGTGTGTGTGTGTGTGTGTGTGTGTGTGTGTGTGTGTGTGTGTGTGTGTGTGTGTGTGTGTAAAAACATGTTTAAACTTGAGAACATCCACATAAATGTCCAAACTGTCCAGACTACTAAAAGGATCTGTGGATGATTGAGAGTCTTTTATACAGTATCTGAGCAGTAAAACACTTGGGCGTGTGCCGTTATGGGAAAATAATCAACAACACGGTGGTGTGATTCGAAGTTTTTACAACATCACGCCCTGAAGTGCTTTCTCTGAATTCCAATTACAAGAGCACGTCGTACTTTTTATCCGTCCATGGTTGCATTTAATGCTATGAAAGGTCCGTGAAACAACTTAGCTCCTCCTTTTCTCACCAAGTGTTACAAAGCTCTGACGCCGGAGACTCCTTCCGTAAACGTTAAAGAAATGTTAATCTCCTTACAGAAAATGTCCCCCATATCGGCTCTTACACACGTTTTCTGATCTGTCTATGTTGAGCGTCCAGCATGCGAGTGAAATGATACGCTATAGACACTATAGATACCAAGCAACGCCTTCTGACCAATCAGAATTGAGAATTCAGCAACGCTCCGGTATTAAAGTTTGCATTAATGAATATGCAAATTTGTGGTGTTTCGATTTTAAAAATACACCTAGTAGAGTAATTTGCAGTGTAATTGCTCCCTTGTGGAACAGAGACTGTGTGTGAATTAGTAGGACTGAAGGGCAGGTATTAAATTCGCCGAAGTATGGTATAATCGTGTATTAATAATATATAATCATTCGTTCTAAATGATTCGTTCTAAACTCCTCCTTTCAGAGAGCATACTCTGCTCTGATTGGTCAGATGTCCCAGTCTGCTGTGATCGGTCCACCGCTGTCAGCAAACAGCCGATGAAGACCAGAGGTGGGGTTTATTGGTACAAACCTACGTAGGTTAGTACAGGAAGTAAGTCTGGAATCACTAGCGAGTCGTTTCAGCGGTTCAGAATCGATTCCTTCTTTTGGGAGTCGATAACGCCGTTTGTCGTGCGCTTTGATTTTTGAAACTTTGCAGACTTTTTTACATTCACAAACAGCTCGATAACATGTTACATGAAAGGGAATCTCTGAAAAACTTGAATATTTGCACTTTAAGACTCAGGAAAATATTGTGGGTGAAACATTCATTACTTGTTAGCGTCATTAGCCTGTTCTGGCTGATTGACTACTTGATGTCACGCTCCACAGTAGCGGTTAATGGTTCATAAGATACTAGACACTCACGGATTTAAGAATTTTTCATAACCATTTCTCTCTTATTTATTTATTTATTTTTACCTAGCCTACAGCGGAAGTGACGCATGGTGTTTTACTATCAAGTAAGCTTTAGCTGTGCCGTGCATTTTATCTCCGTTCCACTGTTACCGTCGAGAGGTGTGAATTGTTTGTCCAGCAGAGGGCTCACACTCCTCCTCACCAGCAGCTAAACACAGAGCCACGATGCTCTACAAACAGAAACCCAACAGTGTCCTGATTCATCTTATAACAGGCTCGCAGCAATAAAATAATACATTTGTTTGCACTGGTTGAAAAAGTCGGACGCCGGTGTACTGCGAGAAAGAGTTAACGTCTAAGTAGGACAACTTTTACTGTCGGTGTTTATCAGAACGTAACGAGTGTGTGCTCAGCTCGGCGTGCAACTCGGTGCGATTTCCTCTTTTTTCCAACCTGTGTTCCGCATTAAGGCTTTCGTGCTGCTGTTTCTAACAGCAGCACACACTCACATACACTGTTGCAAACACACACACACACACACACACATACACAGAGATGTCTTTGGGCTGCATTCAGAATTGTGTTAAATTCATGTAACGATTTACATTACGTTTACGTTTATTCACTTAGCAGACGCTTTTATCCAAAGCGACTAACAAATGAGAAAAATACGAGCAAACTTTTCTGCAAAACTTTAATTGGTGTTTAGACTTCAGACTTACCCGTTTTCATACAGCGACATCATAATCATAGAGCCTGCTTATGTGGAGGACTGAATTCGAGCTGTGAGTGCTTGGTCAGCTCGTCCTTCAACCTTTCGTCACGTCTTCTTTAAACATTGCGTGCATCGTATGGACAAAAACACTGGCATTATTTGATCAATTCTGCAATTTAAAATAGGAACAACCCCACCCACATCGCCGTTTTCCCAGTTGTATATCTTCATATTTTCCCTTTTTGTTTTTAAAAAAAAAATAGTTTCTCGCGTTAATTTTCGATCGTATTACGTTCGAGAGAAAAAAAAATAGGTCTGTATTTTCGATCCCTTATTAAGCTGAGCATTTAAAAGTGAAAAACTCCACCTCGGACTACCCAGGAAAAATCTGCCACCTTCGGAGACGTGAACAACATGCGGATCTGAACAAGGAGCACAGAAAATCAGAGTCGCGTAACCCGACTCTGAATACCAGTAACTTCCTCCACGTAAATATTGATGTAACCTTTGGTCTTAAATCACTGTCTGTGAATATGAGCATTAAGTGATGATGCCTGACCAACAGATGATGCTCTTCTGAATTACAGCTCTGTCTCTTTAAATGTCAGAGCTGTAACCCACTTCATCGATCACCTCCCTACATTTAGACCTGCGTTTCGGACTTACTGCGGTCTCGGGTTTCTTTTAAAAGTCTTTTATTGCTAATCGCTAACACTCATGCTCTCTCTTTCAGGCTGTATATGGGATTTTATGTATTTATCTCCTCTCACTGCCTCTGAAACTCGATCAGATGCCTAGTGTGAGCTTTCTCTGTATTGATCTCTCATTTGGACCCTGCACACGATGGAGACAGGACTGTGTGTGTGTGTGTGTGTGTGTGTGTGTGTGTGTGTGTGTGTGTGTGTGTGGGGTCAGTTTTGAGGTTGAGGTTGATTCTCCACTCCCAAGAATCAGTAAAATGTCCAGATGTTACGCTGACCTTAAATCCGACTATCCTGTGATGCGTAGTGTTTAAATTCCAAGACCTTTCATCTATATATGGCGCAATCGTGACTTTTCTCCTTTTAAATCGTAAGTGATAAATATGCTCATTACGTTACGACTGAACATCCTGTCGAGTGAGGAGGAAACACAGACTGTGCGTCATTAGTAAAAGACAGATAACCAATGACAGTGAACACGACCATGGTGTCCGTCTATAAGCGGACGCTTTAGGACCTCCGGACCACCAGGGGGCACCAAGATTTTTAAAATTGATGTGCAAAACAAACCCCACACTTTATTATCATTTGGCGAATGTAAGATAGTGAAAGGGCATCACTTTAAGTTGTGAATAGAACTGAAACGGCGTAAGTACATTAAGCAACTAATGACAGACGATCATGACGAAGTCGTGGCCATGAAGCGTTCATGTCTATCCGGGCTGGAAAAAAGCAGGCGAGGAGAAACGTGTCCAAAACGAATTTGATTTAGTCGACTTGTCTGGTTTCTTTGTTCTGCTAGGTGATGAATTGGGAAACAGTTAGTGGTTAAATAGCTAGCTATCATCTAGAGTCAGACGTGTTAGGCGAACACATGTTAAAGTTGCTAGCTGCAGGTAGCTAAGCTACTATTATAAAACTACTGTATGACAAAAGCCTTTAAACATAACGATGGATTTACGCACGCAAAATACATTAAAAACAATTAGATCCAGACATGTTTGGGTGAATTATCTTTTTAAATCTTTCCCTTGAATTCTTAATTCCTTCTCACGCAATGTAAATTTTAGAAAATACGGTGTCTGAAATTACAACCGTTCTTCTTACTTTGAACGTGAAAAAAAAGAGTAAGTGTACGTACTGTTAGAGAAGAACACGGCACAGTTCCATCGTCGCATTTTGTTGCCATATGGCAACAGTGACATTTTACCAGTTAACTGAATGCTCAAGATATCTAAACTTGTTCAATGACCGAAAAATAAACGCAAACTTAGTTCGGATATCGATTCGTTTTATTCCTTTAAGCTGTTTTGCGTGAATATTGAAAAATCATTCACAATCAGCACGGCACTGGCTCTTACACCTCTACTATGTCCCCTTGCTCCTCTAGCACTCAGCTAAACGTCTTGTATGCTAGCACTACTTTCACTGTTTTCTGCTCGATATATCGCTTTGCCTGTATTTCCTCATTTGGGATGAAAGTGTCTGCGATAATGAAGAATGAGAGTGTAAATGATGGGTTGTCTCTTGGTCGCTGGTTCGGTCCTGTCTGTATGGAGGCGTTGTCTCGGTTCGATCCTGAGCTCGGGGTCCTGTCTGTATGGAGGTTTACATGTTCTCCGTGTGTCTTCCACTGCGTTTCCACTGGGTTCTCCGGTTTCCTCCTAAAAACATGCAGGTAGACGTACCGTGAATGGGTGTGTGATGGTACTGGCGTCTTTTCTACCTTTTCCACGGTGTATTCCCGTCTCACACGCAGCGTTCCCAGAATTCTGAACAGTATTCCTGATGAAGCTTTGTAGCCATCGACCAGTAGGAACTCGGCGAGAAGGTTCCAGAAGGTTGTTAACGATGGTATTTCATGAGGTCATAAAGTCACCGTGTGACGTCTCACGTACACACACACTCACACAAGGGTGTAACCAGGTATTGAAACAACGACCCCTGGCTGTTAGAAACGGTGACAGAAACTACGAAACTACTACGAAAAATATGTTCCGCTTCAGAATACACGGCCACTGTTAATAATTATCTTTTAAAAACAGATATAAACCGTATACCGTTCTCAAAACGGTGAAAAATATAGTGTTAGGAGATCTGGTCGCAAAAATAAATGCAGTAAAAGTGTGTGTGTGTGTGTGTGTGTGAGTGTGTAATGAATGGGCAGATGCTACTTTTCTCCACAGATCAATATCTCTAAAAATAGGAACATCAAAAGCACGTTAATCAATGACGGGCTGTTAGTCAGTCCCACGCAATGTGAGTGTGAGTTCTATTCACCGTGAAACACACACAGTTATTACTTTTAACCAATTAAATTCATTCAAAGATGATCAACTGATCACGGGCATATTAGTTATTGAACTGAATTGCAAAGGATAATAAATAATAAGTATATGAGGAGTGTGTGTGTGTGTGTGTGTGTGTGTGTGTGTGTGTGTGTGTGTGGGTGACTGTAGGAATGGCAGCACTGTGCCATGGTTCAGTCCCAGATCACTGCAGGGGAGAGGATCAGATCATCTGTTCATCATCTTGAGCCAGGAATCTAGAACAGAGACCAGACCCATGCACACACACACACACACACACACACACACACACACACACACACACACACACACACACACACACAAACACACACATTGCGCTTTCTTCCTGTGCCGCTCTGCACTTCCTCTGACTGTCTGCTGACCAATCACAAAACAGGAAGTGCTCCTTCTTCATTCAGCCTGTAGATTCTGTCTGGGTCAAAGCGACTCATTGCACTACCGAAAGCAGAACCTCGTCCTAACGAAAAACGAGCTCACGGAGGACTAACATCATTATTACAGTCTAATAGCTGCTACAGTTTTTTTTTTTCAAATATACATACACGTAAGGAATGAAACACACCGTGTCTTCCTGTTGTAGGAAAATAATCAGTGACGGGGGCGGGGAGGTGCGATGAAGCGGAGTTACTGTTAACAAAAACACAACAGCAGGTCCTGAGGTGTTTTATTTCTTTTTACACTGCAGCAATTTGCAGACGATTACATTATTTCTTATTCGTTAAAGAACAGGTCATACTTTTTTTATTTATTTATTTATTTTTATCTGTTTACAGTTACATTTAATGTCGCAGGACGCCCGTCCTCGCGGATGTTCGAGCGGCTCTAAACACTCGTTCCCTCAACGAACTTTCTTTTATTCATTTTTTTAAAGTTAATAGGACAAAAAAAAAAAAAAAACCCAAAAAACTCAGCTTGTCATGTTACAGAGAAACCACGAAGAAGGAAAAGAAGAAGACGAAGTCCTGAAGATGTCGGAAAACGTACAAAAAGGTTACGGCTTTACCCCTCGACCGTTACGGAGCGCCGACACTGGAGACTCCTTCTGTCAACGTTACATGAATAAATAAATAAACATCTCTTTACAACAACTACACACCAGCAAGCTGTTGCTACGGAAACGTTAACGCATTAGAACGAGCGCGTTGATGTGAACCTGCGCTACTGTCAGAGAGCCGCTCTGAGAGAAGATGTCCTCATCACAAATGTTGGAAAACAATACGATTTAGAAGGGTTCTTATGGGTTTGTTTGGGCAATGAAGAGTTCTTAGGTTAATAAAAACGTTCTAGGTGGAACCCGTTCTGAAAGATACACAGGAAGTTGTAGTGGTCTACAGGGAGAACAGTGCAAAGCAGTTATGAAGATATCATCGTGGTATCCAAGGCTTTTCATCATAAGGCGCATTTTGTTTTAGTACCACGTTCTAGTGTGTGTGTGTGTGTGTGTGTGTGTGTGTTTGCTGACTCGTAACTCACAAAGAATAATGATGAGGAGGACGAGTCTTGTGTGTGTGTATGTGTGTGTGTGTGTGTGTGTGTGTGTGTGTGTGATTCAGCTTCCATCTCTCCATGGCACAAGCTCACACACTTCACATTCTGCAGAATGTACCGAGGTCACGACAGCACTAATACACTGATAACAGGTCAGCACTACTTTCTGCCGAGCGATGGAGCGTGATGGAGCGAGGAAGAAGGTTCACACTGGGAATGGTACAGCCTGCGGGATTAAAAAGCTACATTGTCTTTACTATCGCTGCAAACACAATCGATCAGACTAAACATGTTTGGTGTTGGTCTGCACTTATATAGCGCTTCTTTAACCTTAGCGCTTTACACTGGGTCTCATTCACCCATTCACACACACTCACACACCAACGGTAGCAGAGCTACCACACGAGGCGCTAACTGCCCATCGGGAGCAACTCGGGGTTCAGTGTCTCGCCCAAGGACACTTCGGTATGTGGAGTCACGTGGGCCGGGAATCGAACCTCCAACCCTACGATTAGTGGACGACCCGCGTTACCACCTGATCCACAGCCATGTTGGTTCATTGTTGTTTTTTTAAACACAGCTAACAAAATAATTAGGCGCATATAGCCACTAGATATGCATTATAGAAACCTCATGGTTGAATTTTATAGTATTTTGTCAAATCTGATTGGTCAGAAGCTGTTGATTAGTTGTCTGACAGTTTATATTGGATTATGTTATTATTAGATATGTACAGATTTATATCACTGCGCTCGTTCTAATATGTGATTGTTTCTACAGCAACGGAAAAGGAGTTACTGTTTACCACCCCAGAGGTTTTCTTTATTAAAAACATATTGTACTTTTTATCCATTAATATTTACATGTAGTGCTGTAGCAGCTATAAAAAGTCGTTCCCTCACCAGCCTCTCTCTTTTTCTTTCTCTTGTAGTTAATAAGACAAACAACTAAAAACAAAAACGCAGCTTCGTTATACTCGTCTGTCCTGAAGATGTGGAAAAATCCAAAGTTACAGCTTTACCTGACTGTTACAGAGCACTGGCGCTGGAGACTCCTTCCACTGAACATCGATATGGGGGGGGACCCATTTATGTCGAACGTCGGCCGTACAAGTCCCTGTGAACGAGCTGTTACTGTAGAAACGGTAACGTATTAGAGCGAGTGCATTAATAATAAACTTGCACTAGAATGTGAATCAATACTTTCTAAACAATCAGAATAGGAAGTTTAGTGGCCCTGTGGCACAGTATAAATAAATAAATATAACAGTACGTATATACAGTATCTGCTCAGTGTGTGTTGACGTGGAAACGAAACTGACTGCTAACTTCTCACTTCTATTCTAATGTCCCTGTCATTTAGAAAAAGAAGAAGAGAGCATTGTGTAAAGAACAAAAATAAAGGCCTGTAAAACTTTAAACTCTGAATAATACATTTTACAGTTGGAATGTAAAGCTGGAAAGCGATT
>NC_030416.2:35684067-35701567 GCF_001660625.3 Ictalurus punctatus
GGCAATCAATTCATTATTACAGAATATATAAGAGCAACTTTTAGAGAATATATAAGGAGCAAGCTTCCTGCCTGGAGTGAGATTTATGAATCGAATGACCTTTCTTGCCGTGCGGAAACGAGAATTACTGTGGTGGGTGAAACGCGCGTAACTTCATACATCACTAGTTTTTCCGTTCGACTGTTTCTACTTCTTCCTCACCATGCCCGTGTCTTTGCTCTCCACTGCCATCACTACTTTCCATGAAAGTCCACATGGAACCAAAACGGACGTTTTGCGGCGTTTAGTATGAACATTTTCGCCTTAAGGTCATCTGTAAGCTCAAAAAAAAAAAACGACGACGGAATTCGCGAGTGGAAGATACACGCGTTCAAAATGTACACTCTGTCTCTCACGCTCTACCACCGATACGGATCGACCATTTTGATGACATCATCGTCAGTGCACTTCAGCTTCTCGTTGGATTTTCTGTCCAATCAAACACTCTGTAGAATCTGAAGTGTCCCGCCTCCAATGTTATAAAACTCCACGGTGCTAGCTCTCGAGTACGGTTTAGCCCGAGCTGTGAGGTGAGGTAAGCTAAACGCTATTGGCTGATTAAAAAAGAGGAGGAGCCACTCGATATATCCCGCCTTCTCCTGCCTTCAGTAGAAATTACATCGAAATAACGAGATAAACGTAGGCAGGCGGAGGTTAGACGTTTATATAGAGTGACCTTACGGGGTGGCGATTGGTACAGAACCCAGCCGCGTTAGACCGGTCCAATCATGACGTTGCAGGGCTTCGTTAGACAAGTTAAAGCGCACCTTCTCGATACTGGCAGAAAAAAAGCATCATATGAGCAGATTTGTGACTAGGCTGTATTTTTATGCAAATTTGGTGTACTTGGTCTGCGTGAGAGTGTGAGGCAGCACCTGAAAGCATGTGTCTCATGCCAAGTGCCAAAAAACAAATAAAACCACATCCTGGCATGTTACAGAGAAACCACAGAGGGTAAGCTCTTCTGTCCAAAGTTACAGCTTTACCTCTGACTGTTACAAAGCTCTGACACCGAAGACGCCGTCCGTAAATATCAAATGTTACACCAAGACAAAGATTATAGCAGCCAACTAACTAGCATGCTAATCATCCAGCTCGCTAACTCGCTATAAATTAGCACAGCTCCATCAGCTGTCATGTGCAGTCTGAGGATTTCAGGTGAATAAAATCCAACCCGTCCATCCACATGATGTTCATGCATTTGTTAACAGTTTGAACAGAAACTACAGCAATGCCTTGTGGGTATTCTGTGCTCCTGAAGTCTACAGTGATAACGATGAAGTCGATTCTTCATCGGACGATCTAACAGATTAAATCGAGTAATGGACGGACGAGGAGACGAGGAGACGAGGAGACTCGGCCAAGGGGTCGTGTAGAGGGCGAGTGGACGGGGATGACGCAGAGCATAAAATATAGATATAGAAATAAAAATGTGTAGAAATCAATCCAGACATGGTGTCCAGATGGTGTGGAGGCTACATTTCCATAACCGAGGGTCGAGACACACATTTAAACCCTCACGTTAAATATTCATGAGCTCTGCGGCAGCCATTTTATCATCGCATCGTTAAGCTACGCAGACGGTGTTTACTCAGGGGACGCAAACAAAGAGAGGAGGGGAAAAAAAGGCAAGAGGTTTTAAAAAAACAAAAAAAGCTAAAAATATATATATATATATATATATATTCCATTGAATGTGTTTGCTAAAAATCTCAAGGAAAAATTCCTTTTTTTGTTTTTTTTGTTTTAAATAAATGAATTAAAAACGAATTTTTAAATGTATAAACATTTTTAAACTTTACATTTTTTTCAGTGTATTTATTTTATTTACTTACTTACAGAAAACCCCATTTGGAAAAATTCTTCCAACGTCATGCTCAATTTATTATCCGCTATTATCCAAGCGGAATTTGCATATTAGTAAATTAAATTACGCGGGTTAAAACCTACGAGTCACATACTGTAGGGCCGGCATTTTAAGAGAGAAAAACAACAACAACAAGAACAACCCAAACAAACAAATAAACAAACAAACAATCAAAAAGTTTTGTTTTCTCAAAACACATACTTTATATGCCACTATAAACAATATCTCAATCATGATTTCAAATAAAACATGCTGGTTTTAAATATGTTTTAAATATGTTTTAAATGTTTTAAATATAGTAATCTGATTCATAAAGTACTGAAATATTGATATTGCAGTTAAATTCTGCTATGTGCGCATGCAGTATTATCAGTCCTGTTATAACGGCGATTATACTGTAGATCTATTTTTGTACAGGTTGCCAATTTTTTTTTTTTTACTTTTCTTTGTTAAATTATTTATTTTTGTAAATAGTAAATAAATATATTATAGATTTACAGAGACACCTTATTAGCAAACCGGACTGCAGTGATGTGTTGCGTATTGTTAAAATGTGAAAATGTCAGTGACAGTCTGTACAGCGTTAGATGAAACATGAGCGGATGTTGCGAGGCGAAATCCCTGAAGGCCGCTCGACTGTGGCTCTGATTTAGGACACAGCTGTTTCCTCTTCACTCGTAGTTCTTCAGTTTGCAGTGTTTCAGGTGTTACTGTGGATACCGTGTGTGCTCAAACACATATGTGTCTTATCACACCAAAATCATTTAGTGTTCTTTGCAGAGTTAGGTGTAGAAGCGTGCACCAAAGCAGACTCGAGATGTGAGTGAGGATCCATTTGCAGACCTTGATGCTACGCAGAAAAATACAAAAAAAAAAAAAAAAGACCAAAGATCTGATACCAGAGTCCAAGGTTGTTGTTTTTTTTATTGTTGTTTTTTTTGAAAGCACATTACCAGAAGAATAGTCTGAGATCAAATGACACAAATGAAAATGAAGGAAAAAAAAAGATGGCTTAGGTAGAATTCACACCGGACATGGCACCTATGTGACACATCTGTTTGACAATCAAGTGTTTTACCCTCCAGTCCACACCTCCTGTGTTCTGTAAGCCTACTGGTGAAGATAACGCAACAATGGTGCTCTGCAGTATGAGTGTTTTGCTTTTAAAAAAAAAAGTGAAAAAATTATGCAGGAGCAAATTTTGACCCGTGCAGCCTAGAATTCTGACATTATATTATTCGTGTGATAAGCAAAATATATTTTTACTCAAATGTTTTTCACATGGTCGGTAGCTCTCTGCTCTGATTCTGTCTCCACTTCATATATGAGAGGTCAGAATTACTGTCCATTCCCACAAAAGATCAATTCGACCAATCCCTCACTGTTCCAGTAGAAGGTTTGACCAATCCCACCAATTACAGTAGAAAGTTTGATCAATCCCTCATTGTTCCAGTAGAAGGTTTGACCAATCCCATCTGCTGCAAAAGGAAGTTTAACCAATCCCACCAATTACAGTAGAAAGTTTGACCAATCCCATCAATTACAGTAGAAAGTTTGACCAATCCCACCAATTACAGTAGAGAATTTGACCAATCCCACCAATTACAGTAAAAGTTTGACCAATCCCACCAATTACAGTAGAATGTTTGATCAATCCTACCTATTACAGTGGAAGGTTTGATCAATCCCACCAATTACAGTAAAAGTTTGACCAATCCTACCTATTACAGTGGAAGGTTTGATCAATCCCACCAATTACAGTAGAAAGTTTGACCAATCCCACCAATTACAGTAGAAAGTTTGATCAATCCCACCAATTACAGTAGAATGTTTGACCAATCCCATCAATTACAGTAGAAAGTTTGACCAATCCCACCGATTACAGTAGAGAATTTGACCAATCCCACCAATTACAGTAAAAGTTTGACCAATCCCACCAATTACAGTAGAATGTTTGACCAATCCTACCTATTACAGTGGAAGGTTTGATCAATCCCACCAATTACAGTAGAAAGTTTGACCAATCCCACCAATTACAGTAGAAAGTTTGATCAATCCCACCAATTACAGTAGAAAGTTTGACCAATCCCACCAATTACAGTAAAAGTTTGACCAATCCCACCAATTACAGTAGAATGTTTGACCAATCCTACCTATTACAGTGGAAGGTTTGATCAATCCCACCAATTACAGTAGAAAGTTTGACCAATCCCACCAATTACAGTAGAAAGTTTGACCAATCCCACCAATTACAGTAGAAAGTTTGATCAATCCCACCAATTACAGTAGAATGTTTGACCAATCCCATCAATTACAGTAGAAAGTTTGACCAATCCCACCAATTACAGTAGAGTTTGACCAATCCCACCAATTACAGTAGAAAGTTTGACCAATCCCATCAATTACAGTAGAAAGTTTGACCAATCCCACCAATTACAGTAGAGTTTGACCAATCCCACCAATTACAGTAAAAGTTTGACCAATCCCATCAATTGCAGTAGAAAGTTTGACCAATCCCACCAATTACAGTAGAAAGTTTGACCAATCCCACCAATTACAGTAGAAAGTTTGACCAATCCCACCAATTACAGTAGAAAGTTTGATCAATCCCTCACTGTTCCAGTAGAAAGTCTGACCAATCCCATCTTATCCCTCATAATATTTGACTAATCCCACCCTTGTATACATTTTAGCCAATCCCTTCGGTTCCCATAGAACCCCTTCCATTCCCCTTTGACCGAACTTTCTCCGGGAGTGGGTGGGATTGGTCTCGCGCACACCTTTACCTTGAGAAATCGACAAACTTGGCTGCTACAGAAGCAAAATAACCCACCATTAAGAATGTACCCACAGCTAGCATGAGCATGCACTCAGAGCAAACGCTGAAGGTTTGTAGTACAGTCAATTGCGGAAGACCTTCTGTTAGATGTCAGTTGGGTAATTAGCTCCATTTTACATTCAATTCCAGTCTAAATAGTGAAACACTTGGTCTGTAATGATCTGGAATGAAGAATGGAATTTAAATGACGATAAACACCAGTGCTGTTGTTCTCTGTCATCTGGGGGACTCCAACGATAGAACAACACCCACAGCGGTCTCATTTCCATAAGAGCTGGTAACAAAACAATATGCAAGAATATAATATGCTAGCAATATCGCCCACTCACAAGTGCTAGTTTCTGGTAATTGAGAGTCTTGCTGCGTGTAAACACTCGTTTCAGAGTGCAGCGGAGTTCAAGGCCTCGTGAGAGATCTTCTGAAAGTGTGTGTGGTTTCTTCTCTATCTCAAGTGTGTGGCTGCAAAGTGAAAGCAATGGCAGCAGGTGCGGAAACTGGGTCAAAAACGGAGCTGTTTTTAGAAAGCGCTTTAAGTAACCGAGTTCGATTAAAAAAAAAAAAAAAAAAGTGTGATGAATGTGCAGTGGAAACGTTGGACATTATGCGCATGAACTCTCATCTGTTTAACTACCGTTAATATTCATTTTAAACTAGTGTGTGTGTGTCTTTGTGTCTGTGTGTGTGGGCGGGGGGTGGGGGGGGGGGTGGGGGGGTTGCACTGATGTGAAGAACGTTAGCTTCTGCATGATCGGACACACTCTTTCTCAGCAGCCACGCCCAGGAAATGAGGAAACGGGATGGATGAAGGAAGTGAAACCGAGCAGACGTTCTCATTTATTTCACCCTGTTACTGTCCAAACGCGGTTAAAAACCAGCGCAACATCACCTCTGGAATAAGTGTAAAAAGTGATTTTTCAAACGGTTATAGTTTCTAACGGAAACTCAACCAAACACATGAAAAGTTATTCGATTCCGTTGTTTAATATCGCTCTACTTACTGAGTAAAAATGGGATATTTCATCTCAAACTGTGAATACGGAGGCAAAATAATGGCAAAAACATTCTAGATCCGTCAGATTGGTCAAAAGGGAATCTCCTGTGCACAGCCTGCTTCAGGTTAGCCCACAGATCTCCAGTTGGATTCAGGTCTGGGCTCTGGCTAGGTCATCATCATTGATCTTATGGTTAAGCCGTTCCTTTATTGATTTGGTTGTATGCTTTGGGTCGTGCTGAAAGTCATCTTCGGCTTATTTCAGTAAAATTGACTGGTATTTTGAAGCTCTTTGTGATTCCCTGTACCTTGATAAAAGCCCCAGTTCTGGCTGAAGAAAAGCAGCACTGAAGCATGATGCTGCCACAACCGTGCTTCACCGTGGATGTGCTTGTTTTTTGCACCAAAATACCTTTTGGAATTGGTCTCATCAGACCATAACACATTTTGCCACATGGTTTGGGGTGATTATTTGAGCTTGGATGTTTTTTGTGAGAAAGGGCTTCCGTCTAGCCGTCCTACCCCACAGCCCAGACATGTGAAGGATAGGAGATATTGTTGTCACATGCAGAGAGTAATCAATAATTAATCGTCGGATATTCCTAAACGTCGACCTAGGTGTCTTGGCAGCCTCCCTGGTAAGTTTTTGTCTTGAACTCGTGTACATTTCGGAAGGTACACGCTTTGTAAGCTCTTTGTGTAGACTTTGTATATCCGCTGTATACGTACGAGAAGACAGCAAGCATGGAAATAATCTAATAGGAGTCTAGGATGTTTACAGTACATTGCGGCATGTATAGTCCTAGCTGTAATCATCATTAACAGAGAATCAATGGTGTTTTTCTTCCATTTTTGCGTGTCGGACAGTAAATAGGACCCAATGCCAGGTAGGAACTAAATTTGTGAGCAGGGAACTGGAAAACGTCGGACCACACACTGTAGGATTGGTCAGAAGAGTCATTCACGCTGAACGTCTGGAATTCAGCATCGTAGCTAATTTGCATCGTTCAAATGTTGCCGAAATCGTGTCATGCACGCACGACCCGTGGCTTTGCTGCCAGCTTGTGTCAACGGACAAAGGTCTAGAGGTGGTCTGAGAAACCATGATCGAGTGAGTCACATCATTTCTGGGCAAGTAAGAGAAAAAAAAAAACCCATCTCCAACCACAAACACGGCCACAATCCGGCACTGTATATCACTGCACTTTTCAGCAGATGCCAGAATGTTCGTGTAAACTTGGCTTAAATATGAAATACAAATCCCGAAGACAAAATCTCACCATTTTCTGTTATGACAAGGAATGAAACATAAGTCATGCTGAAACAACACAAGCCTCTCGATAGCACGCATCTGGCTGAACAGTTAAGTCTGAAGTCTTTGAAGCTTTAGTGGTCTACTCTGGTTTTCTTCGTCTCTGTTTTAAATCGACGATTGATCATCGTCCCGTATAAAGCGAAGCAGGTTTGCTCATTCGACGTCGTGACGCACCGATATGAAAATAACTCGGCCAAAAGTGAAATTCAAGACGGACTCACCAGAGAACCGAAAGCAGTGAATTACTGTTTGAGACACTGATGAAATTATTATTATGCTTTTTTTTTTTTTGTCTGATAGTCACGAAGGAAAATGAACTGAAACATGAAGCACTGAACTGAAATAAAATGAACTGAAATAAAATGAAGCACTACTGAGCAATTATTTGAGCAGCACATATAATACAAGGCTAATTCAGCACCGCAACAGAAATACCAACGCGAACAAAACTAAATAATCCCCCAGAAATTATCGCATCAGATCGGCGACTGGCTGGACGGTCGTGCTAGTTTTCTTTTCGCTATAATTTATTACTTTAGCTCCGATTTTATTCTCAGTGTAATGATTTGTAAGACTTTCTATTTTTATATCTTAAATGCTAAAATGGTAAATGGCGCACTTATATAGCGCTTTACACTGTGTCTCATTCACCCATTCACACACCAGCGGTAGCAGAGCTGCCGTGCAAGGCGCTAACTTGCCATCAGGAGCAACTCGGGGTTCGGCGTCTTACCCAAGGACACTTCGGCATGTGGAGTCACGTGGGCCGGGAATCGAACCCCCGACCCTACGATTAGCGGACGACCCGCTCTACCACCCGATCCACAGCCGCCCCATCTTGCATTTAATCGAAAAAAAAAAAAAAAACTTCTTCAGTCAGAATTTTCCTCATTCTGTGGATGAAATGTTTGTGCACCGCTCCTGCAGCATGTTTTTATGCTGTTTATAAGGCGCAGGGTTTTTTTTTTTTGCTTTTAAACATGTACAGCCTCAGCTTTGTACAGTCATCCCGAAACAAGCTTGGCTCAACTCAGACTGTATTTCAGTACTGTTGTTAACACCTTTATTGGCAACTTCCCCTAATTACGCAATGGATGTATCACACGCATCGCCTACGTAGTGCAGAAACAGCGTTTTTCGTGTTTTTATTCTACAAGTAACAGTACAGCTATTCTTGGTATTCGTTAATTTCCAGCTCGCTAGCTAATTACTGTGTGTTGGTATTTGGCTGTGAGGCTAATTTAACCACGCTGCAACTCAGCTCAATTGTACATCCTGTATCCATTGTTCTAAACAGTCTGCGGTGTCTAGGGCGTCGTCGAGGTGTTTAGTGTTTGACAGATCGGCCGATACGGATTCTTCGATTGACACTGATGCACTGTTATGTATAAACATGGACGAAAACAATGTCGCAGAGCTGAAAACAGTCGTAGATCCATCTTGAATCGCTTTCTTCCTCAGAACGTAGTCAGGCGTCAACGTCAGGCTCAGGTAGGAGGCGCGGCCTAAAGTTTGAAGGTGGAGTCAGATGATACAGTATCTAATGTTTGAGATATTTTGCTAATATACAGTGCGTTGCATGAGTATCCCTTAATCGAAAAATCTATACAGTTTGCGAAATTATTTACAAATAAACAACGTAAAAGTTGTGATTGCATAAGTATTCACTTTTCCCTTTCTCTGCGATACCCCTAAATTAGTTCTGGTGCAATCTGTTATCATGAGAAGTGGTTGAACGTGATTAGTTGAACGGAGTTGAGCTGTGTGCAGTTAAAGTGTCAGATGGTCTAAATGTAAATACACACCTGTTCCCGGGGCAATCCAGAGTCTGTCGAACAGTTTATCCGAACAAGTCCAGGACAAAGTTCCGGAAAAGTATTAATCAGGGTTTGGTTGTTTAAAAATTATCCCAACTTTTGAAGACATTTTTTGCTTTTGATCACTCATCACAATCATGGTGTTGGTGGTAGCATCACAATGTCTGACGCTTTTCATCACTCTGACAGCACCATACTCTCACTGAAGCATCGTGCTGAGCATTACCCATAGCCTCCTCTCTGATGAATCATCTCTTCATATGATTATTTTAAGTGTGTGATTATCTAGACATGCAGTTTGCACCATGTTAAACTGGTGGCTAAGCTTCTGAAGAAAAAAAAAAAATAGAAATCAGAATTTATTTTTTTAAAAGGCCTCAAATGGTTTCATATTGGTGACACGTTTAAGAGGAAACACCCTTACAGCGCATGTGGAGAGGTGAATCACCGCCACATCCCCCTCAACCATCTCTCCCCATCCCCCTTCCCTCCCGTCCTCCGCCCCTCCCCCGCCCCTCCCCCGCCCCACCTCCATCTCCTGTGGTGAATCACCGTCTATATCAGTAGAGACAGGATGTAAGGCAAGTTCACACACTGCGTGTGTGTGTGTGTGTATACCTGTGCAGACATAGCAGCTGTGAGAAATAAAACAAAGATGATTACGGTGTTAATATGGTATTAAAATAAATGTTTTATAATAACGTAGTATTAAGAGTAATATAATAATACAATAAATGTTCCACAGTAACAGTAAGGCGCTGTGGAGCCGTCATGACTTGAAGTTCGTACGCATATTTCACTTCATATACGGTAACTACGTCAAATCCATACCAAGCAACGGCTCGTGTCAGTGTATTGTCCTTACAAGATTCATTCACGAAAAATATAGCATACATGGATGAACGTCCTCTTCATATATTTGGTAGAAGATTTTGCCGAATGAAATGCCCAAAATTCTTATAACGAGGATATGTCTGTAATTATAAACATGTGGACAAATTATTATACTTTGCGCTTTATATTGTATTGTTATTATTTTTTTTATGATGATTTTATCAGCTAAAATCGAGCTGAGTGTCAGCGACAAGAAAAATGAAGAAAAATAAATGTTAAACATTCAACTTGACGATCAGATTAGCGCTACGGCTAATATTTGCTATCTGGCGCGTAATAAAACAAGGTGTTTTATTAAATATCGAACTAAGCATTCAAATATACGGCGTTTCCTTCCTCGTGCATGTCGAATGAAATGATTCGGTAATAATGCAGCTTATAGAACAAAACCAACCAGGTTCGCATTTTCAGTCCACACTGGGACACTCTGTCCCTGATCAGACGCACGGAGGACGGTGCGTTTCTCCACACCGGCGTTTCTCCTTCATCGGCGCCTCCATCAGCGACCGTTACCACGGTGACAGGACGAAAGGTCATTCTGTGCGTGCGTGTGCGCGTGTGCGCGTGACACTGAACGAGAGAGAAAGAGAGTGAGCTTGCACGATTCAGCTCATCCTGACGATCATCCAAATCTCGTGACAGAACTGTTACACCCTGCTAACATATCGTGCTAACATGTCATGCTAACGTATCATGCTAACCAACTACCGTACACGTGAAAATGATTTAACCCTGTAAACCGTGAGAAAGCGACGTCGATGCCACACAGCTTTAGCAGTAAGCTTTCACTCATTCCTGTCACCGTTAGCGTGATTGCTTCGCATGTGTGTGCAAAGATTACCCAGAATCCCCCAGCCACACACACACCACATAGTGTCTTTCATACAGACACGCACACACACACACTCATTTACCACATATAGTGTCTTTCACACACACACACACACACACACACACACACAATTTACCATAAACAGTGTCTTGGTGTCTTTCACACACACACACACACACACACACACACACACACACACACACACACACACACAGACACCACTGTTGTGTTTATGAACTTTATATGCACTATTAGCAAAACATGTTGCTATTAACAAACACATTACTGTTAGCAAAACATGTTATTAGTAGCAAAACATGTTACTATTAACAAACACGTAGTAGTACACGCGGTGGTGTATGTGGTGCGGTTCAGAAATCTTGGGTGACGATGAATTCATAGCTATCAATAAAGCCACATTAATGCTAGCGACTTAACAGTAAGCTAATATCAGCACGAGCACTAAATATTCACAACTCACACTGAACTCTGAAGTGAATTTTCCTGTAGCTTGGCTATAATATGTCACGCAACACATCACAACTTTGCTAGCTCATGCTAATAGCTCGTTTTATTAAATGGTGTTTTTTTTTAAAGCTAATGGCTATAATAAATCTTTGTTCCCCTATTTCCTGACAGCTGCTATTTAGTTAGAAAGTGAAAGTGATGTCGACTCTGCTAGCCGCTAGCTTATTTTGCCGACGTTTTTGCTAATATTTTCCCATAACTCTGCGAGCTGATGCTCGTTTTTTTTATGCTAATACTTTAACGCACTTCATATAAACACACTTCACACTTAACCCCTACAATCGGCTACACAGCGAAGAAGATATATTTAACGTGTATAAAGACCTACATGACGTGTAGTTTATATGATTTAGCTCTTTCATGAGGTCACCGTTAAACCGACTCTCGTGATGCCGGCTAACGCTAATTAGCTTTACGGATATTTTTGCTAATAGCTTGTTTAGACGCCACTGGATGAAGCTAGCAGCGTTTCTACTGATATTTTCTGGCTAATAACTAAAAAAACAAAAAAAGATGTTTTTCACTAATGCTTGGGCACAGAAGACAGTCCGAGGCGGCGTTGCGAATCTTTCACGTCCTGTTTCAAGCCTTTCACCCCTGTACTTAGAGCAGAAGCAGTACTGTACTGTAATGTGGTCAGGAGAGGTCAGATGGGATTGAAACACTTCCTGTTATGCACAGAACACTGACGCTTGTGAGCCGAAGAGGTCTCCTGATTCGCAGTGAGTCAGCGGACGTGTCACATTTGTTCTCTCGTTCCTCTCTCTCCGTCCCTCTGTTTGCTTAACAGTAATGCTCAGGCAACGACAAAGCAACAAAAAAGAAGCGACAAACACTTAACACGACAAAACAGAAACCGGACAAGGATTAGATTTAGACACCAGGTCATGTTGTGGACCCGGGTGCACACGGCGAATTCCGGATGCTGATTGGTCAGGAGGTGCTGATAAATGTTCTTAATGCGCTGGTTCTAACGGCGGGCTCAAGTCATGTCGGGTCGGAACGATCGTATTTACGAGAATGCACACGAACGCCAGGACAAATTCGTATCTCCGAGTTTCCGAGCGTCAGTGAGAAAACACGGTGGAACCAACGGATGCGACGTCTGTAGCCGACGGTAAATTTGTCGAAATTTGAACGTTTACGCGCCTATTTCATTTATCATGCGTTTGCATTTTTTAAATTTACAATAAAACACGACAATTTCCTGCACAAAATGCGACAGAACCGTACAATTACGTTATAATATGTAGCGATAAAATTGACAACGGCTTCGTAGATCGATTTAAAAAAGCTAAACACACCTGGCGCGTGTTTATTCTTCGTGTTCTGGAAGTAGAATTTTGCTCGCTGTATTTTTTGTGCCCTTCATTAAGAGAAGGTACGCCTTCTATCTTGCGACTTCAACGCGTACCTGACGTCGCGATTACGACTTCCCGAACTCGTAAATACGGACTTCCCAGGAGGACGTGAACGCACGGTAATACGTTACCGTTTCCGTAGTAACGGCTCATTCACAGGGACGTGTACGGCGGGTCGCGGCGCTTCGTAAACGTGAACTTACTGTAACGTTATACGGGAGGAGTCTCCAGTTTCTCCAGGAACTCGTTTCAAAAGTGTGACCTGTTGTCGAATGAAACACTCCAGGACGTGGTGTTATAGGTATATACCATATAAGTTATCGGTATATATTTAATTCTGTCCTGAAACGTGTATTTGGCACGGATTGGGAATGAAAAGGCTAGCGAAAAGAGACTCTTAGCTGACTCAGTGATGCTCGTTCGAATGAAAAATTTGCGTTAAACATTAGCATACGTTCAGGAAGCTCATCCTTCTGTTTAGCTCGTCTCGTTTTCTCAGCATCCTCTCAGGCCGATACTCAATCTGCCTCAGAGGCGAGTCATGTGGGTGTTGTGTGTTGTGTGTGTGTGTGTGTGTGTGTAACAGTCCGCTCCGTTTTAGCCCGGTCTGGCCCGCAGTACGACACAGCTGTTTCTGCTCACTCGTCATATTGCCCTGGCAGGACAGTCTGTGTTTCCTCAGTTACAAAAACATCTCCACCCTTCAAATCCCTGCACAGTTCTTCTGCCTGGTCTCCGTTACCCTGTTTCACGTCGTAATACAGTAAACATGCACACTCGTGTACACTAGTAGAACGTGAGCCATTTTGAGGCAGTTTTTTTTTTTTAAGCTGAGAGCTGAGCCGTTATTTGGTGAAGCGTGCAAGTACGAAGGCTGCTTCCGACCCCCCGCCTTCTTGCAAATGGTGGTCCGGGTTTCATTTTCACCGATTTGTGCCGCATCAGCATCAGGCGTGGAAGCTAAAATTGCATAAATGCTCAGCACTGCAACGCGCACAGTAACGTGATTGGTTCAGCTCGTGACGGTAGTTCTCTCGTGATCCTGCGGAAAGGGTTATTATACCTCAGCGGTTGAGGCTCTGGGTTACTGATCAGAAGGTCGGGGGTTCGAGCCCCAGCACTGCCGAGCTGCCACTGTTGGGCCCTTGAGCAACGCCCTTAACCCTCTCTACTCCAGGGGGCGCTGTATCATGGCTGACCCTACACTCTGACGCCAACTTCCTGACATGCTGGGGTATGCGAAGAAAAGAATTTCGCTGTAATGTACATGTGATCGATAAAGACTCATTATCGTTCTTATTATACATGATGAAAAATGCACGTTTTGTCCTGACCTGCATCTCTGTAGCATCTCGTGCTTTCCATTCTGCAAACCTGCATGCGCAATAGTGAAAAAAAAAGATCTGCGGTTCTTCTAAGTGAAACCGAACTTCTATGTGATTATGAGCCCCGCCCTGAAAACATCCCAGAATCCGTCCCAGTTTGTGGACTCGGGTGTAAAAAGGCTACGTCAGGCTACGTCCACGTTAATCTGCAACCACATCTTTTTCTCTACGTTTTGGCCTTCCTTCCTATTGTTAGTTTTTTTTTTTTTTTCCCCTCAAAAACATTCTCCCAAGTGGATGAATCTGAAAAAGCCATTTTCGTGTCACAGTGCAGACTGAGAAAACGGAGATGTTCAGAAACCAAGACGGATTTTTTGGTCATGTGACCCATTCACCTCAAAACAAACAAGATGGTGGACGACGTTGTAGTGCAGTTGCCTGACATCCAGTTCGATGGCTTTGTTAAAGATTAATGTCATAAAGTCGTACAACCTTCAGATTACGTTGACGAAATGACGCGGGATGAAGCTTCTTACGTTTTTACGTCCGCGCAGTACTCAATGTCTTCGTAAAACGAAGACGCGGTTTTCAGATCCGATTAACGTGGACGTAGCCTTAGACGTACAGAATCCCTTCTCTTCGCACCTTTTATTTTTTACTAACATATATATATATATATCGTGACGCATAATGCACTATTCACGACGCAGCGTTTGTCTGATTTAACACGGAAATGGATGCAAGCAACATTCACCCAAAGCCCCGCCCACACGCATTTTAAAAAATGTATGTATTTATTTTTTTTATGTCGTAAGTAGAAACGTTTATTAACGTTATTATTATTCAGTAAAGTTCTGGAAGAAATAAACCCTAAAATGGCTGCTACGTGTAAACATTTTGCTTTTCATTATGATAAAAAGAACGCAGTATTTGGGATTAATTAGCTGAAATTCTTGAATGAATGGAAGCTTAATATTTGATCATCGTGAATATATTTTATTCAGCAGTCATACGTATATATATTTCATTTATAAACTCTTCAAGCCGTTGTTTTACTGTAAAAGTCTGAGTCTCTATGGGACGCTACAGTTTTTGCTGTGCGTTTAGTGAATAAATTGATCGGACGGCTAATTAAATTAGCTTGAAGTGCGGCCGGTTCCTGTAGGAGCTCGTCTGTGTTGTTAGCACTAAGTGAAGGCCATTAACTAATAATCCTGGAAGCAGAGCGGTTTCTCAGAAGCCACAGAACGGTCAGTCCTGTGAGGCTTCAGTGCGAGATAGCGTGATGTGATATTAAACGTTGGCGGTAAAGTCAATAATATGTTGTTTAAGTAGAAGTGTTTGAATGTTAAAACAATGAGATTAGCACGACACGTTAAAGGTTATAAATTAAGAAAATGAAAGAATTGGGTAGAAATAACTGTTGAAAGACAGCACACAATGCACAAGGATGAACTGGCGCTAACGTAGCTAACAACAGGTTAGGGCTGTAACACAATGCAGCAAAATATCCATTGCTTTATTTGTATCTAAACTTGAAGTGCGTTTAGCGCTAAACTTTAAAAAAAAATTTATTATGGACCCCACCACTACGCAGGCCGTAAACACTATGATCGACATCGAGGAGGACTCGTCCAAACACACCTTGACGATCCTCAAAGCCTTTGGGAGAATGTTCTCTGGATTGATGAGTTTTTGGGAGAATGTTCTCTGGATTGATTGATGAAAGTGGAACTGTTTGGAAGACAGGAGTCCCGATACGTAAACCATACACTGAATTCCACAAAAGGAACATCATACCTACAGTCAAGCATGGTGGAGGAAGTGTGTTGGTGTGGGGATTGCTTTGCTGTTTCAGGGTCTGGGCAACTTTCAGTAATTGAGCTAAACATGAATTCTGCCCTCTAGCAGAAAATCCTAAAGGAGAATGTCCGGTCTTCAGTCCGTAAGTCAAACGCAACTGGATTAAGCAGCAAGACAACGATCCAAAGCATAGGAGTAAATCTTAGTCCTAGAAGTAAGCGAAGGTCTGATCTCCAGTTATCGGAAGTGTGTGGTTGTAGTTATTGCTGCTAAAGGTTGCACATCCAGATGTAAATTTTAAGGGGGCAATTAGTTTTTCACATTGATGATAGGTGTTGGATCACTTTTTTTTTTTTCAATTTTTCATTTAAAAAAAATACTTTTTCACAGCTCTCTCTCTCTCTCTCTCTCTCTCTCTCTCTCTATATATATATATATATATATATATATATATATAGTATAATGTGTATATACAAATTTGGGACTTTATTACGTAGAGAACCAAAAGGGACCATTGTAAAAGTGACACCCCCCACCCACCCCACCAAATGGTTTGGTCCCCACTGGTTTCCAACCTGAGTGCAGTTCCATTCTCAATCGGCTAGACAGATTGATAGACAGACAGGAAGAAAGGCAGACAAATGAGGTCGGAATATGAATGTAGGCTGAAGAGTCTTGCGCGAAATGTGCTTCGCTTTCAGAAAAGCTTTCCTTACACATATCTGCTCAAAATATTGTGTTTTTTTGAAGGCACAAAGTTAAAGATTTGTATATTATAAGAATTTGTGTATTAGAATTTGTGTCAGCTTGCTCACGCTCACATAAAAGTAACAAAGCTAAAAAATGTTACATTCACGTTTACTTAAGGAACTCTGGCTCTTTGAACCCTGGGTAACTTCTGTGGTTCCCCGTCACTCAAAAACCCACGACGGACATCGACGATGCTATTTTATAGTCATGTGGTCACCATTTTGTTCCCAGAAAGTCATCCAGGAATTAAAACACTGCCCCCTGGTGCTTAGGAGGAGGGAAATACATGCTGTCCCAAAAGCCTCCATAAATTGGGGAGCATGTTTGCCAGCACCGTGTCGGTTGTTCCTTCGTCAGCGGGCGTTTGTTGGTCCGCTTCTCGGTTGGTCCGCAACACCTCCAGTCTCTTTGATTTTGTTCATACGCTTGGGAGCAGTCTTGTGCGTGAAGCGCGCGCCACGTTTCCTGTTAAACTCCACCGCAACCTTGCCACAACTTCCCGATCCAGCCACCAGAACGATTTCAATCCGCGCTTCTTTTTCTTCAAAAAAGGCACTTTTTATAAAAAGTGTGTATGCAGACTTTTGGGACACCCTGTAGTACCTCCCACTTTGCAGCACCTCTCGCGGTGTACCTCAAGGCTCGGTTTTATTCCATTTCTACAAAAATATGACGCTTACTACCGCGGTTATTCTGATCATGCACGGTCTTTCCTTTTCAACCTTTTTAGCATGCCCCTCGATACGCTCCTCTAGACTCACACAGATACCCTGTGGATGGTTCTGGCAAACTTCTTAAAAATCGAAAAAAAGACAAAGAGCAGTGCTCCGGTTATTCGTTTCTGTATCCGTATCTATTCATCATCTATTCCAGGAGTCTCCAGTCATATCCATTTATCCTGATTTCGCCCGTTTAATCAGTTCGTCATAGTCGCCCTTCAACTCTCACTTCCTGTGAGTGCTTCCTATTTGGCTGGAATCACCGGCTCTTTCTGGATAAGATTGAAGACCCCTGATCTATGTCGTACTCAGCTTTATAGCTGAGTTACTCAAGGCCTAACGTCACCTTTCCATCAGTTTCACTATTAGCCTTGTATAAATGATTGTAGTCTGTAGATTGACTTCAGATCTATATATATC